>NW_015495996.1:19520-22906 GCF_000816755.2 Arachis ipaensis
ACTTGTGGATTGAGGTTATGGCTTTCTGGGTCCAATTTGGAGTCCCTTATGGCGCATATCTTCTGTCGATCGATGTTTTTGCGAATTATTTTTAGTAAATCCTACAAAATTACTTTTTATAATTCTGCAGCTTGGGTCCGACTTCTTCATCTCGGTTTGTCTGAAGTTATTTTTAGTAATCCATTTTATTTGGACCTTTGTCAAGTCTCTTTTACGGATTACTTTTTATAACTTTGTGATTTTATTGGGCCGACTTCATCATGTCGGTCCCTTCTAAGTTATTTCTAGTAATCCATTTCATTTGAACCTTTGTCAGGTCTCTTTTATGGATTACTTTTATAACTTTGTGATTTTGTTGGGCTGACTTCATCATGTTGGTCCCTTCTAAGTTATTTCTAGTAATCCATTTCATTTGGACGTTTGTCAGGTCTCTTTTATGGATTACTTTTATAACTTTTGTGATTTAGTTGGGCCGACTTCATCATGTCGGTCTCTTCTATGTTATTTCTAGTAATCCATTTCATTTGGACCTTTGTCAGCTCTCTTTTATGGATTACTTTTATAACTTTTGTGATTTTGTTGGGTCGACTTTATCATGTCGGTCCCTTCTAAGTTATTTCTAGTAATCCTCTTTTAGGCTGGCCAGGCCTCTTTCTAGGGATTTACTTTTTATAACTTTGGTTTTTGACTGGTCCGACTTCTTTACGTCGGTCCGTCTTTAAGTTATTTTTAGCAACCCATTTTTATTAAGACCTCGTCAGGTCCTTTTCGATGGATCACTTTCGATAACTTCTTGTATTATTCTGTTTTTGCCGCTTTTCATCTTTGTCGATTTTGTAGAAATTGAGTTTGATCCACGTTTGGTCGACCTTTTGATGAATTTGGTTTTCATCTTCGTTGGTCTTTATCGTGATCGAGCAGTGAATTTGATTTTCACTTTCTGCCAATCTGTAGCTTTGTAATCGAGCGATGAATTTTTTGCGTTTCAGATTAATGCGTCTTGATAAGAGGATTTGTAGAAAATCTAAAAAACTTTATTCAAAATAAAGGATATGCAAATATATACATGTGGGCGTTTTATCCCTCTAAGTCAGGTAGTTGATGGATCTTGACTCGGTGCCTCGTTAAAAAACCTTTTTCAGGAAAAAAAGTGCACCTCATCCTAAGATCTTTATTACCTCCTAACTGTAATACCTTCTTAAGTTGCAGGCGTGCCATGACCTTGGAAGCTATCGCCCTTCGAGTTCGGTCAGCCTGTAGTAGCCCTTTTCCGAGTACTTTTACGACTCGGTAGGGTCCTTTCCAATTTGCTGCCAGCTTTCCTTCTCCAGGTCGATTTGTTCCGATATCATTTCGGATTAGGATGAGGTCGTTCTAGGCAAAACCTCTCTGAACTACCTTTCGGTTGTATCTTGAGGCCATTCGATGTTTTAACGCCTCTTTCTTGATCCGAGCTCTTTCTCGGATTTCTGGAAGTAGGTCGAGTTCTTCCTTTTGAAGTTGGGAGTTGGCCTCTTCACTGTAGTGGATTACTCTGGGCGATCCTTCTTCGACCTCCACTAGGATCATTACCTCCATTCCGTAAGCTAATCGGAAAGGTCATTCCTTTGTGGTGGAGTGTGGAGTTGTCCGATATGCCCATAGGACTTGTGGGAGCTCTTCAGCACAGGCTCCCTTTGCCTCCTGTAATCTCTATTTTAGCCCGGCTAATATAACTTTATTGGCGGCTTCTGCCTGTCCATTGGCCTGGGGATGTTCTACAGATGTGAATTGGTGCTTTATTTTCAAGTCGGCCACCAATTTTCTAAAGCCTGCGTCTGTGAATTGAGTGCCATTATCTGTGGTAATGGAGTATGGAACCCCAAACCTTGTGACAATATTTCTATATAGGAATTTTCAACTTCTTTGAGCGGTGGCGTTGGCTAGGGGTTCTGCCTCAATCCATTTTGTAAAATAGTCTACCCCGACGATGAGGAACTTGACCTGTCCTGATCCTTGAGGAAAGGGCCCAAGGAGATCGAGTCCCCATTTTGCAAATGGCCAGGGTGAGGTTACGTGATGAGCTCCTCTGGTGGGGCAATGTGAAAATTAGCATGCTTCTGACATGGTGGACATGTCTTTACGAATTCCATTGCTTCTTTTTGTAAAGTTGGCCAATAGAAACCAGCCCGGAGTACTTTTTTGGTGAGGGCTTGTGCTCCGAGATGGTTGCCACAGATGCCACTGTGTACTTCTTATAAAACCTCCTTTGTGTTGGAAGTCGGCACACATTTTAACGATGGTGTTGAAATTCCTTTCTTGTATAGAGTATTGTTTATGATAGTGTAGTATTGTGCTTCCCACTTTAACCTCTTTGCCTCCTTCTTATCTGTAGGGAGTGTTTCTGTTTTGAGGTAGTTAATTATGGGAGTCATCCATTCTTGATCCAGACCTGCTATGGCTAGGACCTTTTCTTCTTCCGAGATTGACGGGTTCTACAGCATCTCTTGGATGAGGCTTCTATTGTTGCCCCTGGTTTGGTGCTGGCTAGTTTTGAGAGTGCATCAGCTCGAGCATTCTGTTTCCGAGGTATGTGGTAGACCTCATATTCCTCGAGTTGTCCGAGCTGTTTCCTGGTTTTGTCAAGTACTTTTTCATGGTGGGATCCTTGGCCTGGTAGCTCCCTGCTATTTGTGAGGTGACTACTTGTGAGTCGCTGAAGATGATAAGCTTTTGAGCTCCAACCTCCTTAGCCAGCTTCAAACTAGCTAGTAGTGCCTCATATTCGGCCTGGTTATTTGAAGCAGGAAACCCGAATTTGAGGGAAAGTTTGATTTGGGTTCCCTGATCGCTTTCTATTATCACGCCTGCACAACTTCCGGTTTTGTTTGAGGAACTTTCTACGTAGAGACTCTATTCTGTAGGGATTTTCGGGGTGTCCATAAACTCTGCAATGAAGTCGGTCAGATACTGTGATTTGATGGCTGTCCGAACTTCATATTGAAGGTCGAATTCGAACAACTCGACTGCCCATTGTAAGATTCTTCCTGCTAAGTCTGTCTTCTGCAGAATGCCTTTTATAGGTTGGTTAGTCTGAACCTTGATCGTGTGGGATTGGAAATATGTGCGAAGTCGTCGAGATGTTAGTATGAGAGCATAGGCGAATTTTTCTATTTTTTGGTAGTCTAGTTTGGACCCTTGTATTGCTTTGCTGATGAAGTATATAGGTTGTTGTCCACTGTCTTCCTCTCGGACTAATGCTGAGGCTACTGCCCGATTGCCTACTGCGAGGTACAATATAAGTGGCTCTCCTTCCCGTGGCCGAGTTAGAATAGGTGGTTGTCCCAAGAACTTTTTGAAATCCTGAAAGGCCTGCTCGCACTCCGTTGTCCACTCAAACCTCTTTC
>NW_015495997.1:0-215 GCF_000816755.2 Arachis ipaensis
CTAGATCTAAGAAGAGAGATTAACCTAAACCTAATCCTAATCCTAATTCTAGAGAGAGGTGAGAGCTTCTCTCTCTAGAAACTAACTACCAAAAAACTCTCCCTAAACTAATGGTAACTAACCTCTCAAGTATGAAAAGTCCTAAGTGATAATGATGCCTTCCCCTTAATCCTTCATCCTTTTATTCCTTTCCTTTAGCAATTTGGCGCCAAAAA
>NW_015495997.1:8403-13300 GCF_000816755.2 Arachis ipaensis
TCTTAGGCTAAATGTGACAAAAGGTTATCAAAATGTTCTAAATTCAAGGCAAAACAAACCGTCAAATTGGGGTTTGTCAGACATATGTGTTAGTTTGATTTTCGTAACTTGATGATTTGGGCGTCCGGTTTCGTTAAAACCCTCCTTAGGTAAAACCCTTTCTTTTGGGAGAAAACCTCTAAGGGGGAAAAAGAGTACCTTCATCCGCGATATGTACAATTTATGATCTATACAATTTGAGCGATGAGATATTCCATTTTCCTGAAACTGGGTGGCCGTGTAGTGTTTGGAGCTGGTAAGCCCCCATTCCGAGCACTTTGGATACCCGGAATGGTCCATCCCAGTTTGCGGTGAGCTTTCCATGTGAAGGAGGTCGTCTGGCTTCTTCTGTTCTTCTAAGGACTAGATCACCTTCGTCGAATCTCCTTGGCACGACTCTCCTGTTGTGCTTTCTTTCTGTTAATTGATTTTGGGCCCTTTATTTAATGGAGGCGATTTTCCTGTCCTCTTCTGTCATATCAAGCTCGGCATTTCTTGCCCTTATGTTATGTTGTTCGTCGTATAGTTTGGTTCTTATTGTGGGGACGCCGACCTCTACAGGGATTAATGCTTCTGATCCGTAGACTAGCTTGAAGGGTGTTTCACCTGTGGTAGTTTGTACTGTGGTGTTGTAACTCCACAATACTTCTGGTATTAGTTCCGCCCATTCTCCTTTTGCATCGTCAAGCTTTTTCCTTATTGCATGCAGTATAATTCGGTTAGCAGCTTCAGCTTGCCCATTGGTTTGTGGGTGTTCGACCGAGCTAAAATGATGATGTATATTGAAATTTTTTAGGAATGAGCCGAGCTTATTATCTATAAATTATCTACCATTGTCTAATATTATTTCCTTAGGTATTCCGAATCGGCATATGATGTTTTTCCAGATGAAAGATCGTACCTTTTTGGCCATTATTCTTGCTAACAACTGTGCTTCTATATATTTGGAGAAGTAGTCTATGGATACTAAAAGAAATTTTACCTGGCCTGGTGCTACTGGAAATGGGCCGAGAATATCAAGACCCCATCTGTAGAAAGGCTAGCTCACCTCCATGCTGTGTAATACCTCAGCAGGCCTTGTAGAGATGGTGGCATGTTTCTGGCATTTGTCACATGTTTTTACCTTTGTTATACAATCCCTTTTCATGGTCGGCCAATAATATCCTGTTCGGACGATCTTTGCGGCGAGAGCTCGTCCCCTAATGTGGTTCCCACATATGCCTTCATGAACTTCATTCATCACCTCATTTGCATCATCTTTATTTAGGCACTTTAGTAATGGTTGTGAGAAACCGCGTCTGTACAGTTGTCCTGCTATGTTTGTGTAGAGACTTGCTTTTCGTCTGAAGAGTTGTGGGTTAAGCTCGTCTCTAGGTATGATACCTGCGTTGATGTACTCAAGAAAAGGTGTTCTCCAGTCGCGGAGATGGTTAATGTTTGTTATAGATAATAGTTCAATGCTGGGTTTTTTAAGTGTGAGTTGTGATAATGTTGATGTTTGTGTGTCCGTCCTAGTGGCGGCAAGTTTAGATAATATGTCGGCTCTAACATTTTTTTCTCTATGCACATGTAGAATGATGAATGAATTGAACTTTGAAATGAAATCCTTTGCTATGAGCCAATATCGCTCTAGCAAGGGATCTTTTACCTGAAATTCTCCTCGAATTTGTTGAACTACCAAGAGAGAATCACAATATGCTGTCAGGCTTTGTACTTGGAAGTTCAAGGTGAGCTTGAGTCCTGCTATGAGGGCTTCATATTCGGCCTGATTGTTACTTGCTGGGAAGTGGAACTGAAGAGATTGCTCGGCCACCACTGTGTCCCCTTCTTTCAGGATTATCCCAGCTCCGCTTCCTTCTCGGCTGGATGCCCCATCCATGTGTAATTCCTAAGATTTGTTGTGTTCGTCTGGGGTTAGTTCTGAGATGAAGTCTGCGAGAATTTGTGCTTTCAATGCCGACCTTGGTTGAAATTGGATATCGAATTCTGAGAGCTCGATAGACCATTTGGTTAGACGTCCGGCCAGTTCTGGTTTTGTTAGTATCTGTCTTAATGGTTGGTTTGTCCTTACTATTATTGTATGGATTTGGAAGTAGTGCCTGAGTCTTCTTGCTGTTATTACAAGTGCTAAAGCTAGTTGTTCTATTTTTGGGTACCTTTGTTCCGTTGATTGCATTACTCTGCTGACGAAGTATACTGGTTGTTGCCTGTTTCCTGTTTCAATTACTAGAGCCGAGCTTATAGAATAATTAGAGACAGATAAATATAAGTATAAAGGTTTACCGTCTTCTGGTCTTTATAACACTAGTGGTGATGATAGGATGTTTTTAAGCTCGGCGAACGCTTTCTCGCACTCTTCTGTCCATTGAAATTTCTTGTTCTTTGATTGTTTGGAAGAAATGGTATGATCGGCTTGACGCTGCTGGCAAGAACCGAGATAGTGTCGCTACTTTTTCTACCACTTTTTGTACCTCTTTCATTGTTTTAGGGCTCGCCATGTTAAGTATTGCCTCGCATTTTTCAGGGTTTGCTTCAATTCCTCGTGAAGTCAGCATGAATCTAAGAAATTTGCCCCATTGTACCCCAAAGGCACATTTCTCTGGGTTGAGTCTCATATTGTATGCTCAGATCTGTTCAAATATCTCCCTTAGGTCGTCGCAGTGGGATTTTTCCTGTGTGGTCTTGGCGACCATATCATCCACATAGATTTCCATGTTCTGACCTATTTGATGACGGAAAACTTTTTCCATGAGTCGTTGGTAGGTTGCACCTGGATTCTTTAGACCAAATGGCATTACTTTATAACAAAAATTTTCATGTTCGATTATAAATGCTATTTTGCTTTGGTCTTCTGGATGCATGAGGATCTGGTTGTAGCCAGAGTATGCATCCATGAAGCTCGAGCTTTTGAAGCCTGATGCATTGTCTACAAGTTTATCGATGCAGGGTAAATGATAAGCATCTTTAAGGCACGCCTTGTTTAAATATGTAAAGTCGACACACATGTGCCATTTACCTGTATTTTTCCTTACCATTACCACGTTTGAGAGCCATGTCGTGAATCTGATTTCTTTGATGAAGTTAGCTTTAAGAAGTTTTGCGGTCTCTTCTAGGGCTGCCTTTGATTTTTCTGCCCCGAGATTTCTCTTCTTTTGAGCTATAGGTCGGCTTGCTTTGTCGGTGGCGAGTTTATGGCAGATAATATTTGGGTCTATACGTGGTATGTCTGCTGGGCTTCATGCAAATAAGTCGGTATTGTCTTGTAGTACTTGTATAAGCTCCGATCTTTCTTTTCCTTATAGTGCTTGACCGATGTATGTGACTTGTTCGGGTTTTGACGTCAGTGGGACTTCCTGGAACTCGTCTGCTGGTTGAGGCCTTTCTTGGGTGTCCCCTCGGGGGTCAAGCTCTGCCAGGGATAGTACCTCGCCTGTGTTGTGAATTGCTTTGACCTCTTTCTGGGATACTTTTTCGAAGGCCGACTTCTTTAGGCTTGCGTTGTAGCATTGCCGAGCTTGTTGGCGATCTGAGTGGAGTGTCGCTATCTTTCCGTTCTGTGCCTGAAATTTGACACATAGATGAAAAGTTGAAACTATTTCCCTGAACATGTTCAGGGCAGGTCTTCCGAGGATAATGTTATAAGGACTAGGGCAATCAACTATGAGATATTGTATATCAATGGTCCGCGATAATGGGTGGTTTTCCATCATCGTTTTCAGCCATATGTAACCCTTAATTGGCACTCGTTCTCCAGAGAATCCGACTAATTCTCTGGATGAGGGTTGTATGAGTCTTTTAGATATTTTCATTTTTAGAAAAGTAGTATAAAAGAGAACATCGGCACTACTACCTGGGTCCAGAAGGACTTTTCTTACCACTAGTTCACCTGTTTGGATGTAAATTACCACGGGGTCGTCTGAGTGTGGTGTGGCCGAGCATATGTCTTCCTGGTTGAAGGTGATTTCTAGGTCAGGTGCATCTTTGTTGCTGTGCGGTGTTATTCCTTCGATTGCCAGCAATGCGCGGTAGCTACATTTCCTTGCCAAAGTTGTTTCGCCTCCCCCGGCGAATCTCCGGATATGCAGTTTATAACCCCTCTAGGTGGGGTGTTGCTTGGCCATTTGTTGGCTTCCTTGTTTCCTGAGGTCTGTTGTCGCTCTTCTTTGTCTCTGTCGCCCTCTTTGTGTTTTCTTCCTTCTATGTACTTATCTAGTAGACCCTGCCGAGCTAACCTTTCCAACAGGTCTTTGGCTATTATGCACTCATCGGTTGTGTGTCCGTATTTCTGGTGGAAGGCACAGTGCTTGCTTTTGTCTACAAATCTCTGGTCTTGGTAGCTCCCATCTCTTGCTGGTGGTTTTATGATTTTGGCGTTGAGTATTTCTTTGATTATTTTTTCCCTTTTTGTGTTGAATCTGGTGTAGTTGTCAAATTTTGGGATGAGCTTGAACGGTTGATGAGCGGATAATTTATACACTTTTTGGCATTGTTTTTAGTATGTTTTTAGTAGAATCTAGTTACTTTTAGGGATGTTTTCATTAGTTTTTATGATTAATTCACATTTCTGGACTTTACTATGAGTTTGTGTGTTTTTCTGTGATTTTAGGTATTTTCTGGCTGAAATTGAGGGACTTGAGCAAAAATCAGATTCAGAGGTAGAAGAAGGACTGCTGATGCTGTTGGATTCTGACCTCCCTGCACTCAAAATGAATTTTCTGGAGCTACAGAATTCAAAATGGCACACTTCTAATTGCGTTGGAAAGTAGACATCCAGGGATTTCCAGCAATGTATAATAGTCCATACTTTGACCGAGTTTAGATGACGTAAAAGGGCGTTGAACGCCAGTTCTACGCTGCT
>NW_015495997.1:20339-21243 GCF_000816755.2 Arachis ipaensis
ATACGCTTTTTGGCATTATTTTTAGTATGTTTTTAGTAGAATCTAGTTACTTTTAGGGATGTTTTCATTAGTTTTTATGATTAATTCACATTTCTGGACTTTACTATGAGTTTGTGTGTTTTTCTATGATTTCAGGTATTTTCTGCTTGAAATTGAGGGACTTGAGCAAAAATCAGATTCAGAGGTAGAAGAAGGACTGCTGATGCTGTTGGATTCTGACCTCCCTGCACTCAAAATGAATTTTCTAGAGCTACAGAATTCAAAATGGCGCGCTTCTAATTGCGTTGGAAAGTAGACATCCAGGGCTTTCCAGCAATGTATAATAGTCCATACTTTAACCGAGTTTAGATGACGTAAAAGGGCGTTGAACGCCAGTTCTACGCTGCTGTCTGGAGTTAAACGCCAGAAACAAGTCACAAACCAGAGTTGAACGCCAGAAACACGTTACAACCTGGCGTTCAACTTCAGAAAGAGCCCCTGCACGTGTAACATTCAAGCTCAGCCCAAGCACACACCAAGTGGGCCCCGGAAGTGGATTTATGCATCAATTACTTACTTCTGTAAACCCTAGTAACTAGTTTAGTATAAATAAGACCTTTTACTATTGTATTTGACATCCTGGATTGTATTTTTGATCCTGTGATCATGTTTTGGGGGCTGGCCATTCGGCCATGCCTGGACCTTTCACTTATATATTTTCAACGGTAGAGTTTCTACACTCCATAGATTAAGGTGTGGAGCTCTGCTGTTCCTCAAAGATTAATGCAAAGTACTATTGTTTTTCTATTCAATTTAACTTATTCCGCTTCTAAGATATTCATTTGCACTTCAACCTGAATGTGATGAACGTGACAATCATCATCATTCCCTATGAACGTGTGCCTGACAACCACTTTCGTTCTAC
>NW_015495998.1:0-8562 GCF_000816755.2 Arachis ipaensis
ATATATATATAATTTTTTTTCTTCTTTTTTTTAAATATAAAAGTAAACATAACATATCAATGCACATGGATTTTTAATTTTTCTGGTCTCATATGAGTAGGTACCCAAATTTCCAATATTTTGTCAATGAAACACTGTACACTTTCATCAACCCAAGTCCCCACAGTTCCCCACACTTAATTGACACACAATCTCTATCTTAAGCTAACCAAAGATTCAAATCAGGTAATTACTTGTTTTTCTGCTTAAGGCTAGTGATGTGGTAAAATGTAGAACAATGGGGATTAAAAGGCTCAAAGTGGAAAATAAAGGTGATTGAAAGGGTAGGCTATTTGGGATAAGTGAGCTAATAACAAATGATGGCCTCAATCATATGCAAGCATGTAAATACACTAAACAATGGACGTATAGAATGGAACAAAATTTAGATTGCAGTCACAGAAAAGAGAATACACAAGAATAAAATATTATGGTTATATAACGTAACCATATAAATAAGCTCAAAACTCATGGATTGTGTGTTCTTAGCTATAATTCATGTTCCAAATTACAATCCTCAAACAAGTTTAACAAAAATTTTTAATTTAAATTAGTGAAATGCTATAAAAAAGGGTCTTGAAAAGAAACTCATTATTTTAACTAAGCAAAACATACATGCAAACAATTATTACCATGCAATCTATCCTATCTAACAAAAGAAAAACTAAAAATGTTGGTGTTAAGAGAGAGAAGTTACCTCCGGAAGTCAAGGACTGACCTCCCCATACTTAAAGCTTGGCACGGTCCTCCGTGCCATTAGTAAGGAGCAAGGGAGGGCTGGAAGTGTCGCCTTTAGTGTCTGGTTTGCCTTGGCTTCCTGTGCTACTGAATGAAGGGGAGTCTGGGATGTCCTTTGGTTCTGGAGGTGGGTGTGTACCAACTATGAGGTCCTTCAAATAGTTGTATCGGTGCTTGTTATGGCGCTCCATTTGCTCCATCTGCCAGTCTTGCCGGTCGAACTGCTCAAGGATCTGAAGGAACATCTGGTTGATGGATGGTGCTTGTGGTGTAGATGATGGTGGAGTGGAAGAAGAAGGAGTATCCAAAGATGGACCTGCAGGCTGGCTTACAGAGGGGACTGGCAACCTAATGTACTTCCCGTTCGAGACATACTGGTTGGCTCTAGGGATCATGACCTTCGTGTCGCCTACCAGAGAGGACACACCTGCTGCAGAGACCAAATCTGAAACCAAGGCGGGGAAAGGCAGGTTACCCACTATCTGTACGTGTCCCATGGCAGCCTGGATGTGTCAGGCAAGTTGAGGGGTTGCTCTGTCAGGATGCACCAGATGAGGACAGCCATGTCTGTTGTGAAGGTTGACTCGTGAGTGCTCGGAAAGACATAGTAGGACATAATTTGTGCCAGGGTGAGTGACTGGGCTGAGATGCTCTTAGGTCAAGTCCTATGCTGTCTGTAGATCCACTTGCTGCCAAGTTGTGCTATGACACCAAGGATGCTATTCCAGTCGAACTGGTATGGCTGACGCTTGAAAAAAGCCTCTTGATAGGCGTCCCATCCCTCTGGACTAGGTGAAAGGTCCAATGCTCTCTGTATGGCACTCTCGAAGACAGGGACCTACTGCTGACAGACGAAGACAGTCTGCAGAGTAGGCAAGTAGAAATTTGAGTAGAACTCAACGACCCATGATAAGTTGGCCTCTCACGGCTGTCTCCTCAAAAATCTCCACTGTCTCCTCTCTATGCGGGGCTCCATAAAATCAACAAGGTGTGTTGGACCAATGAGAAAATACTCATTGTTGTGGTTCCTCTCAGCTAGGATGGAGAACATCTATTCGCAATAACGGTTAGCAAACCGTGAGGAGTCTCGGGTGGGAAAGGCTTTCTCTGATTCATCAACCTCAATGATCCTCTTCACTCGCTTTGTTGGTGGCTTTACACTGGTAGATGGAAGTACTTTTGCCAGTGTTCTCTTGGTTCCTCTCCTTGCTGGTGTCTGGTCAGTGGCCTTCTCTTTTTCTTTCTTGGTACCCATGCCTAAGGAAGAAGAAAAAGGAAGAGTGTGAAATATAGATAACTAAGACCGGAAGGGAGAAAATTCTAAGTGATAATGAATGCCAACGAAAAGATGATAGCCTAACTACATGGTAGCTACAACATGTAGGTAAGACATCAATTAAGAGTAGGTAGGCAATTCAAAATAATCAGATGCAAGAGGGTAAAAACATGCAAGTAACAGGCATGAGAAGGATAGCTCAAGCATCAAGTAATAAATGTGCCAACTAAAAGAGCAGTTGTAATGATGACAATTGTGAATGATAATCCCAATTACATGTGTAATGCAAGCATTTGGAAAAAGAGGCATTCAAGTAAAAGAGAAGTAAAACAAAATAGAGTTCAAGATGCCATAGGCTTTTTCAAAAACACTTGGTAGGCAAGTTAAAGTAGGAATGAAAATAATATAATCCAAATGTATATGAGAGCCACATGAAAATATCAATTGTCAAATCGCTCCTTATAGTATCCACAAGCATCATTGTAAGAAAGTAATAACCAAATAAAATTCCAACACCAACATAAAAATGTAAGAAAGAAGAAAGAAAAAGAATCCATAGATAATGAAATTAAAAGAAAAAAGAAGAAGAAGGAAACATAAATTAAAGTAATAATGAAAGAGTAAAAGGGGAAGAAGAAAAGAACCTTGATGAAGAAGATGAAGAATGGATGAAGAAAGTAATAGATATGAAGAAAGAATAAGGAAGAAAAAAGAAAAAAGAAAGAAGAAATAATTAGGATTGAAAAGAATTAGGATTGGAGGGGTGGAAGTGATGACTGTGCATCATGTACCCTTTTTCTTATCTAAAAGGACTATAAAAAGAGCATAATCTCATTTATCAATTCAATTTCATGAACCAAATGATATATATTATGGTACATTGCTTTGAAATGGGTTTGTGCTGAATTTTAGGTGAAAAGAGCAACAAAAGGGGAAGAAAATAACATATAAAACTGGGCGTGTGAAGCTGGGGGTGCCACTTGAAGCTCTGGGCGTGCCACTTGAAGCTCTGGGCGTGGCACGCCAAGCTTTTAAACCAACTCTCAACAATGGGCATGCCACTTGAAGCTCTGGGCGTGGCATGCCAGGCCAACATTCCAGCAAAAAAGGTTGAAGAATTTTATATGGGCGTGCTATTTGAAGCTCTGGGCGTGGCACGCCAAGCTTCTGAAGCCTATTCTCATCAATGGGCGTGCCACATGGGTGTTAGGCGTGGCACACCAAGCTTGAAAGAATGAAGACCAACATGGACGTGCCACTTGGGTTCTAGGCGTGGCATGCCAAGCTTGAAAGAATGAAGCTCCAACATGGGCGTGCCACTTGGTGCTTTGGGCATGGCACGCCAGGTTTGTGAGGCCAAGATCTCAAAGAGGGTGTGCCACTTAGTGTTTTGGACATGGAATGTCAGGCTTAAGTACCAGAGGAGTGATTTTGAGCCCCACTATGGGCGTGGCACGCCAAGCATTGGGAGTGGCACGCCGGGGCATATGCCAGCCTGACCGCTTCTCATTTAAATGACGATATCTTGAGCCACACAACTCCAAATGAGGTGATTCTAGTACCATTATAAAGTAGACATCTAGGAATTTCCAACCATATATAACACTTTATAATGAAAACTGTAATTGAGGAAGATATTGACCCTGAAAACACAAGGAGAAAAACACGTTATTGTAGAGTTACCAGCCTGACCTCTTCATCTTCAAAGGAACATAACTTGCGTTGTAGAGATCTAAATGATCTGATTTTGGTGGCGTTAGAACGCTGACATCAAGAGCTTTACAACGATATATAACACTTTATGGTGGACGTTAAACACAAGGTGAAACAGGCCATTAATTTAGTGTTGCAAAACCTGGGCGTGCCACTTGATATCGAAGGCGTGGCACGCCAGCTCTATTTTCATAATGGGCGTGCCACTTGGAATTCTGGGCATGGCACGCCAGTTCTAATGGCCAGAGAGGAGATTTTGGTGCATCATTGAAGGTGTGGCATGCCAGTTTTGAGCGTGGCACGCCAGCTTCACAACATATGGGGCGTGGCACGCAAGAAGTGGGTGTGGCACGCCGGGCTATTTGACAGACTGACCTAGGCATCTTCAATTGGGCATAACTTGAGCTACAAAAGTCCAAATGAGTTGATTCCTAAAGCGTTGGAAAGCTAACATCCAGGGCTTTCCAAAAATATATAATACTTCATAGTGGACATTTAAATTGAGGCCCAAAGAACTCCATCTATTTAGCATTCAAAGTAGGTCATAATCCAAAGTGAAAAATCAAGTGGGAGTGGCACTTGAAACCACACGCCAACTTCTCCCTGCAGCCATCAACCTTCAACCAAGCCCACTCCAACTCTTATTCAAGCCACAATTGTCAACCAATCAAGGCCACAAGAAGCATCTAGAATAGTTTGTTTTCATTTCTTTGTAATTTGCTTTTAATTTCATTTAAGTTTGTAATTTAGGAGAGCCTATATAAAGGCCTTAGTTTCATAGAATTACTCATGCTGGATTGGGAGAGTCTTTGGACCCTCTCTGTTCACCATCAGCTTCCTTTCTTTTCTTTCTTACTTGTAAATATTTTAGTTATGAATTACTAACTCTTTCCATTGGGAAAGAGAGCTCTATTATTTTTCAATGGATTGATTGTTTTTATTCTTCTTCTATTCATTTCTCTTTGATTTACTAGAAAGAATTTTATTCTTTATTCTATCATTCAATTATCTTGGAAAAGAGATTGAATGTAATTGGGTTTTATGGGAACCTTGGAAGAGAAAACATAAAACCATGCTTGAAATTCTTTCTCACACTTGAATAAATTTGGGTTTTGGTGTTTGGATATGGTGACATATAATCCTCCCTCTACTTGGACTTAGGAAAGTGTGTGGTATAATCATGGACCATTCTTCAAATCTTCTCATGGGCAATTAGACCAAAGAATTGGCTATTGATCAAGAGTTGAGAGATTGAGTCACCAAGGAATTGGGGCTCAATCAATCATGATTGCCAAGAGGTCAATGAGTTGCATGATTGAAGATGAGATGGAATCAATTAATCCGGAGAATACAATATCTCTTGATCCCAATGTTTATTTTATCTTTTTTTCTTTTATTTACTTTATGGTTATTTACATTTTCTGGACTTTACATTTCCAGTACTTTACTTGTACTTTACTTTCCTTGCCATTTACTTTCTTGCACTTTCTTGCTTTCCTTTATTTTCATGTCATTTACATTTCTTTGTTGATTATCACTCCAATATGAATAGTCTAACTAGGATAATCAATTAACTATTGTTTGCTTTAGTCCGTTAATCTCTGTGGGATTCGACCCACTCCTAGTGGGTTATTAGTTGACGATATTTGGTGCGCTTTCCAAAGAACGGATTCATTTTATATGGGGAGTAAATTCCGGTCGATCAGGAGGATTTGAAATCAGGCGCTAAAGTGTTTTAGTGGTGCGTCATAGGCGACGCGTATGCGTGCAACACGCGTACGCGTGGATCGCGCTATTTTCAAGTGACGAGTATGCGCCAGGGACGCGTACACGTGACATGGGTTGTGCGATTGGTGTGAAGGCAGCCTCGCGCACACATAACTTTCTGTCCAAAACGCACATGTTCAAAAATTTTAAACGATGCGTGCGCGTCAGTGGCGCGCACGCGTGGATGGCCTGGATGGAAAAACGACGCGTACGCGTCAGGGACCCGTACGCGTCAGGGACCCGTACGCGTGATAGGACTTGTGCTTCTAGCATAGTTCCAGCCCCACAACATCATAACTCTCTGGCCATACACCCATTTACGCTGATTTGCAAAGTCACGCGTACGCGTGAGGTACGCGTACGCGTAGACTGGTGAATTCGCAAGCGATGCATACGCGTCAGGGACGGGTACGCGTGGGCTTGTTTGTGCCTAAAGCACGCTTCCAGCCTTACTCCCATGCACATATGACGCGTACGCATCGTGGACGCTCGTGCATTGCGTGCCCCTTTTTTTTTTCATTATGCAGAATGCAAAATGCAGCATGCAGATGAATATGCAGGATTTATGAGTGAACACTGATAAACTAAAATAAAACTAAGAAAAATGAAAGATCGTATCATGGTGGGTTGTCTCCCACCTAGCACTTTTCTTTAACGTCCTTAAGTTGGACGGTCCACAAGCTCAGTATTCTGCTGTTGGTGGATCTTCCAAGAGGAAGATCTCAAGCTCCTTGGTGTTCTTCATCTTCTCACCACAATACAGCTTTAAGCGATGTCCATTGACCTTTATGAATTTGGAGCTTGAAGGATGACTCATGTGAAAGACTCTGTATGGCTCTGCCTTCTCTACTCTATTTGGGACCTTCCCATCTGGATCTCACTTGCCTGGCATGAGCCTCAGTCTGGAGTTGTAAAGGAGAGCTTACTCCCCAAGTCTGAACTCTCTCCTCTTTGTGTGCTTGTCATGCGCAGCCTTCATCTTCTCTTTGTATATCCTGGAGTTATCATATGCTTCTAGGCAGAGGTTCTCTAATTCTTGTAGTTGCAGCTTCGTTTCAGCTCTAGCCTTCTCAAATCCCATGTTGATCTCTCTTACCGCCCAAAATGCTTTGTGCTCTACCTCTACTGGGAGGTGACAGGCTTTTCCATAAACTAGGCGGAAGGGGCTCATCCTGATTGGTGTCTTGTATGCTGTCCGATATGCCCAAAGCGCATCTTGTAGCCTGGTGCTCCAGTATTTTCTATGGGGCTTTACTATCTTCTCCAGAATGTGCTTTATTTCTCTGTTAGACACCTCTGCTTGTCCAGTAGTCTGGGGATGGTAAGCTGTTGCTACCTTGTGCACAATGCCATGCTTCTTCAGTAGTCCAGCTAATCTCCTGTTACAAAAGTGAGTGCCTTGATCACTCACGATTGCTTGTGGTGATCCAAAGCGACATATAATATGGTTTCTAACAAAAGAGACAACAGTGTTAGCATCATCAGTACGATTGCTAATCTCCTTTTGTATGCATACGTTCCAAAGGGACATGTAAAATTAGTTTTCTCCTAATCTTCAGGAGCTATATGAATTTGAAAATAACTTGTATAACCATCTAAGAAGCAGTAGTGTGATTTACCTGACAAACGATCAAGCATCTGATCAATAAATGGCAGGGGGTAGTGATCCTTGTGAGTAGCCTGGTTGAGGCACCTGTAATCAATGCATACTCTCCAGGAATTCTGTACTCTAGTTGCTATAAGCTCTCCTTGCTCATTCTTCACTGTAGTAACTCCAAACTTCTTGGGCGCCACTTGTACTAGGCTGACCCATTCGCTATCTGAGATTGAATAGATGATATCAGCTTCCAGCAGTCTAGTCACTTCCTTCTTGACAACCTCCAAGATGGTGGGATTCAGTCTACTTTGGGTTTGATGGACAGGCCTTGCTCCCTCTTCTAAAAATATTCTATGCTCACAGACTTGAGGGCTGATGCCTACTATATCTGCCAAGCTCCACCCAATTGCCTTCTTGTGTCTTCTTAGCACACTAAGCAACTGCTCCTCCTGTTGGGAAGTGAGTTCCCTTGCAATGATAACTGGGAGCTTCTGATTATCCTCAGGGTAAGCATACTTGAGGTGGGGTGGAAGGGGCTTCAATTCCAATTTCTGCTCATGGCTAGACACTTGAGCTTCTAGAGCTAGTGATGGTGGCGAAGTGTCTTTATTGTGTTCAGAGGGTCTCCCCACACTTGGACCTTGCTCCATGTGCATCTCTTCTATTTCTTCTTGTTGAACTGCAGCTACAGTCTCATCAATGATGTCGCACTGGAAGATAGAATGATCTTCCGGAGGGTGCTTCATAGCTTCTTCCAGATTGAAGCTCACGGCTCGGCCGTCTATATCAAAAGAATAAGTTCTTGAGAAGGCATCCAACTTGAACTTTGAAGTCTTCAGGAATGGCCTTCCAAGCAGGATGGATGACGGTCTTCCTGAGTCATTAGGGGGCATTTCCAAGATATAGAAGTCAATGAGAAATGTGAGCCCCTTAATGCTCACCAGCACGTCTTCAGCAATTCCAACCACTGTGATGATGCTTTTATCTGCCAAAACAAAATGATCTACCGACCTTTTTAAGGGAGGGAGCCTCAAAGCATGATATATAGACAAAGGCATAATATGTAACGACCCAACTCCCAGTGTGCCATGGTCATACAAGAAGCTAAGTGTTACTAACTTATCCTTCTTAATTATTAACTATTATTTACTATATGAGCCTGTTCCTTGTTAGAGCGATGCCAATTTTACGGGTAATTTTTTTTTATATCGTATCGTTGCAGATAACAAGGTAAAATAAACAAGCATACATTGAGAGTAATAGAAAAGCGGCATAAAGAAACATAGAAACACAACTGATAATATACATCATGTACACTATAACAAAACATGCAGCGTTTACACAAGATCACGTCAGTTTACATCCTCGTCATCCTACGTAGCTAATATATACACGACACTCCCAGGGCCTGGCCCATACAAAAAGCCACTAA
>NW_015495998.1:16971-17134 GCF_000816755.2 Arachis ipaensis
TGTCCCAAGTATAGGTTCATTAAGTCTATACTGAAACAATTTAACTTTTCATATAATACCTAACCCTAGTCGCAACTCAAAAACTAACTATGTTGCCCTAGTTTGTTTGCTAGTCTCTGTCTGTTTTTCTGTCATTAAAATCTTACAGACTTTTTCTTCGATT
>NW_015495999.1:0-5040 GCF_000816755.2 Arachis ipaensis
TTGATCTCTCTTCTTCTTTGTTCTTGTTCCTGCATATTATACTCTTTGTTTGAGTCTTGGGTAGAGAATTAAAGAAATTCTATTTCAATCTCACCTTGAACTCTCCTTCTGTTTACTTTACTGCATAATTGAAGGAATTATGATTTGGATCTAAGTTTCTCTACTATTTCATCTTTACTTCTTCTGTAAGTTGTCTCTTATTTTTCTTCAATCATTTTCTTGTTGGATCAAGGAAGGACTTGAGATCTAGACTTGTTTTCTAGTCTCCTCCGCCCTGAGATCTCCAACTTCCATTTTGCTATTAAAATTTAACTGCATTTTGTTTTCTGTTTAGTTTCTTAAGCAATTCTTCCTTTCTTGTTTAGATCTGCTGCATCTAAATTCATTTTCTACTGCTTTTTTAATTGCTTATTTAAATTTCTGCAAATCCTAGTGCCCAAACCCTTTTGTAATTCAAGCCATTTACGTTTCTTGCACTTTAAGTTTCAGTTATTTACAATTCTTTCGATCTAAGTTTCTGAAATTTACATTACTTGTACTTTAAGATTCAGTTCTTTTAATTCTTCTGCACTTTAATTTCCTATCAATTATCCCTCTCCCTTTAAATTTCATGCAATTTAGCTTCTGTTGGATACAAATCACTCAAATCAACACTTATTCCCTTGACTAAATCAACCACCTAACTAAAATTGCTCAATCCTTCAATCCCTGTGGGATCGACCTCACTCATGTGAGTTATTATTACTTGATGCGACCCGGTACACTTGCCGGTGAGTTTTATGTTGGATCGTTTTCTACACATCAAGTTTTTAGCGCCGTTGTCGGGGATTGATTAGATTGACAATGATTAAGTGAAGTGGAGGTCTAGATCAAGCACTTTTTTATTTTCAGTTTCTTTAATTTTTAACTAACACACTAACTATTTTGAATTTTTGCTTAAGCCAACTAAAACCTCATTCTAGCAATAAAGTGAAGTTTTCCTGGTTTTTGCTGGTTCTATGCATTCCCTGTGATTTTGCTTGCTGAGTACATAACATAAGCAAATTCTCTTTTCTTAATCCTTCTAGCCTATCAACTGTTTAACACATTGTGTCAACTAACCCTCTGACCATATTTTGGCATTAGTATCTTCAATCTTCATTTGGACTGTTTGTGATTATGCAGATCATGGAGGAGAACTCAACGAATTTCAGTAATTATGGGAGTAGTGTCCTCACCTTAAATGACAATGAAACCCATGAGTTGAAGCATCCGCTCATCACCATGAACGATGTTGCTCAATGGCTTGAAGCCTTCCCACAAGGAAGCATCATCGGATGGGAGGATCTAGTGAGTGAAATTTTGGCCAAGCTGAAACCACCCCAGGAAATCTGTAAGCTAGAAGCAGAAGTGCAACCATCCACACAAGAGAAAGAAGTGATGGAAATTGAGGGTGTAAATGCAGTCGTGAACCAAAACAAGCAGATGCATCAACAAACTCTGCAACAACTGGAGTTGATGGTCAGAAAAACCAATGAGCTGCGAACTGTTGTAGTAAATGCATACAACCTACCTCAAAATTCACATGGTTGGAATCAACCCGAAAAAGGTTTTGGATCAATTAACTATGAGCAACAAAGTCATGAGCGATTACACTCTCCGAACAGTACCTCAAACCTGTTCCAACATAAGTCTCAGGGTGATGTGTACAACCCACCCTGGAGGACTCATTCCAACTGGAGGAGGATCGAGCACCAAAATCAAGGACCAAAGGACTTCAATTACAACAACCCAAACTTCACAAACCAACAAAAACACCATCATACCAACAACAACCATTACACATCACCATAACACCCATACTTCCAACCTCTAACACCCCACAACCAACCAATCTCACAAGACTCTCAGAGGATCATCAACTTGGAGATTTTAATGGAGAAAATGATGAGGCACCACGAGGTGACAATGAAGAACCAGGAAGCCTCAATCAGAAGAATTAAGAGGCAAATGGAACAACTAGCTAAGCACCTCGCAGAAATGGGTGAGAAGAGGGCAAATACTTTCCCCAGAGCCACTAAAGACAACCTGAAAGACAATGAAAAAGCTACTAAGTGGGAGAAATGGAAAGCAATCATAGAGAAAAGTGAGAGAGCTATGAAAAAAGAAACAATCATCAAAGAAAAGCACCATAGAGAAATTTCTCAAGAAGAAATAGAGGAAAGGAAGCCCACAGTAAGAGGAGAAGATCAAAGGCAACAAATTTCTCAATTTCCATGATCTAAGGATGGAGGATGTCAAGCTAGTGACAATAAAGAAGCGCTTGTTGGGAGGCAACCCAACCTAAGGTAGTATTCTTTTCATAGCTATTTTAATAAAAAGGTCAATTAGTTTTATCTACATTGCAAAAAGCTAAGTTTGGTGTTACACACCAAAATAATCTAAGGGAGAATGAAGGATTCTAAGTTTGGTGTTCCACCAAAAACTTCATCATAAAACACATTCTCACCTTCTGCGTAATGCTAGCCTCAAGCAATCAGATACACTAGTTGACCAATTTGCTGTTTCATAGTTTTTAGCTTTATTACCTTTAGCAAAGAAAAAGGATTTCACATATGGTTAATTTGCTGCATGAGAAACGTTGGCAAGGAACTAAGTTTGGTGTTCACACACCAAAGTAAGTTCAAAAGCCCACAAATAAGTTTTGCATATTAACCAGACACTTAAAGGGCTTGAAAAGCAAGCAACTTTTGAGGAGTATGTAGGAAAACAATCAACAGATTAAAGAACGTCTGCATTATGACTCAGAAGGGGGCACAACGGAAGGAAGAATGAAAAGATGCAACCCAACAGGTTGTATCTACACTTAATCCTTGTTGTTGTGAAATGTTTTAATTCAGGGATTCCTTTATGTCTGGCTAGAATGTTCATTTAATGCAAGTAGAAGTACATGCTAAAGAAAGCTATCTGCATATTTTTTGCTAGAAAAAGTTATTTGCATAATAATTGTCATCCTTCATTAGCTTGAATATTTTGTTTTGTTCCCCTTGCTGTTTGAATAAAAGAGAGATGTATTTAGAAAAGTAATTGTTCAATGTTGCAAAAGTTAGAATGAAAGTTAGTGGTGGTATGTGTTTGATTAAATTGTTAGCTCACAAAATAAATGCTGCATAATGACATGTTCCTAGAAGCCTAAGCTAGTTTGCTACTATAATCTTTCAATCAATGAAAAAACCCTTGAAAATGAATCAAAACAGAAAGAAAAAGAAAGAGAAAAGCCAAGAATTGGCAAAGAAACAAACAATAAGGCTAGACACCAATAGCTTGGACCCTAGGACACATGCCTGTGGTGTTTTTGTACTAGGATATGCTTGGACAAGTAAGTTCTAAGTAGTATTTCAAAACTTGGCCACTTAGATCAACTGATTTGGGATTGCCAACTGAAAGTCCACAATAAAGAGCAACCTAGCTACAAAACATTTAGTAATCCAAAGAGATGTTGGGCATCAATGATCCTAGGAAGAAAATGTGAGCCATGTGTCTGTGGTAAAGAAATGTTGAGCAAAACTAAGCCAAAGGCTGCTGCAACATTTACCACAAAGCCTTCAATGAACAAAAAGCTCTAAGCAAAAATAAAGAAGGAAAAACTAGCAATGGATTAAGCAAAAAGTAAAGCATTATAGCAGCAACCTTAGTGCACCTTTGAGGAAACATATCTTATGTAACAGCAAATAATAAATGAGTTTCCATTGTCTGCATAAAACCCCATGAACCAAGTTCAACTATCTGCTAAATAAGAACATGCATACTTCTCTGTTTCATTTCATTTTATCTTATGATTAGTGCTTGCTTGGGGACAAGCAAGTTTTAAGTTTGGTGTTGTGATGACAAGTCATATTATGCTAGCTTTTCAAGCAATTTTCATTTGTTTCATTAGGTTTTATGCACTTTCTTGGATTGTAAGTAAGTAATTTAGAGTGGAATTGCATGTTTTGTTGAATCAACCAACCACCCTTTAACTGATATAAAATCATGAGGTTTAAGCTAAAATTAATTTAATTATGAATGAATTTTAAACTTTGTGAATTTGGTGATACTTTGATTGGTTGATTTGATTACTTGTAGGTGAAGAAAAGAAAAAAAAATAAGAAAAGCGTGGCCTAAGGAGCGTGCCCAAGAGAAGAAAAAGCATAGCAACATTGAGGAAGAAGGAAAGCTAGGTTGGGAGAGTGAACCGAGCTCCACAAGGAATAAAGGGAGAAAGCAAGGCACAAATCTCAGTTCACTTAGTTAACTGAGCATCAAAGAAAGCAAGGCAAGGACATAAAGCTCAGTTCACTAAGTGAGCTTTATCGGGGTTCTCCAAAATTAATTCAAGACACAATTCCAAGGAATGAAGCCTCAAGATCTCGAACTCATGACCCAAGGGAAGCAAGGAACGCTCCTTGCAAGGAAAACAAGAAGAATTGGCCAAAAAGCCTTCTCCAAGGTTCGAACAAGGAACCTCACGCTACCAAGCTTGCAAGGGAAATAAGCCAAAATAATTTGGCTAGGATTCGAACATGGGAGCTCCATGGAGAACAAGGGAGGAGCGCTACTCTTTGTGAAAAAAAAATGAGCCAAAATGGCTCTCCCAAGGTTCGAACTAGGGAGCTTCATGAAAGGCAAGGAAGGAGCGCTCCACTCTTCCAAGGAAATTAGCATCAATTTGCTTCCACCAAGAGTCGAACTTGGGAGCATGAAGCCCAAAGCAAAGCGCTACAATGGGGAGCTCAGTTGGCTTTCCCAACTGAGCGCTACTCTCCCCCATTCCCCACACTATGGCACGCCAAGGAGTAAGTGAAGCGCACAAATTGACATGGCAAGGGGCTGGGACACGCACAATTGGACGCACCAAGGCAAGACATAGAGCTCAGTTCAATTTTTCAACTGAGCTCTAGTGAAGTGCAACACGGACAAGGGGCTGGCGCACAAATTTGGCAAGCAAAAGACAAGTTTGGGTGCTCAGTTTGGTTTTCCAACTGAGACGTGCCCTGGGAGTGCATCATGACTCAATTTTGA
>NW_015495999.1:13742-14678 GCF_000816755.2 Arachis ipaensis
CAAGGTCAAACCAATCAAGGATGGATGGAGTCAAGAGGATCTAATCAACCCTTCAGGCAACAACACCCTCCAAGATATCACGGACAACAACCATTCTACAATGCATATCCAGCTGATAGATATGGTGGACAATCTTGTAACTACCAACAAGCCCCACCCCGTGCTTATAGACCATCCTCTCAACATAACCTCAAACCACCACACTCACAAGCTTCTCTTCACCATTCGCCACCGTATGATCCTTTCCTACCCCAGTTCCAATCCAATCACCCCCAAGCACCACCACTTCCCTATATTTCATGTCCAAATCCATCACCCTGAGAATCAGAGGTTCACCTCAAGGCAACAGTAAATAAACTTCAAACAACCATTCGATAACTGGAGCAAGCAGTAATTCAATTAGCTTCTAGACGCGCGAACATTCAAGGACCAACCACAGCCCCATGTGGACAATCTAATGAAGAGTGTAGCATGAAGGAAACACTAGAAACTCCAGTGGACAAGACAGAGCATGAATTCGTACTAGAACAAGTAGAAGAAGCTGTCATTGTACAAGAAGAAGAGTTAGTTGAAGATCTAGGAGACGCTGAACCTCCATGGGAATCCAGAGTTGAAGAGAACTCCGTCAAGGACGTTAGAGTTGATGCTAAGGAGGATATTGCACAATCCCCAAGGCAAGTCGTTTATGAAGAACTAGACGGAATAACCCAGGACACAAATTCCCTTGATGATGATAGTCACAAGTCTAGCTCTCTTACTAATGAACTTGCATCCGCAAGTGAATTCTCTGAGATCGAAGAATCTTTCCCAAGTGAATACGAAGATGACGCGGAGGTAGATTTCTCTCAACCTCCAATATATGACTCAAGTGATGAGGAAGACATAGAAGACTTTGACCAGGACTCAGATGCATTTGAAGAACCTTACAAGGAAGTG
>NW_015496000.1:0-9515 GCF_000816755.2 Arachis ipaensis
TGGACCGATTGTGCTTCATTGCATACTCTGTGTGTCTTTTTCTTTGATGCTATTAGGTTATCTATTTGATATATGCATAGCATGCTTGTTTGTGAGTGCCTTTTTCGGATAATTGAAGCACTAGGCTTTTGATATTGAGACTGATCACCTTGATATCCATTGTTTGGTGTAGACAGGAACCCTAATGGCTACTCGCGGATGAGGTTGTACACGTCCACGAGCAGAGAGTAGGAATGAGCAGCTGGCCGATAACCATGCCAAATTCATGGTGGCAATGGATAATCTTGCGAACACCATGGAGGCTAATGCTGCTGCGACTCTGCGAGCTGTGCAGAGGTTAGGCCAACTGGATGGAAATCGAAATGGAGATGGAAATAGGAATGACAATGCTGAAGGGAATGGTGATAATATGGGACGTGCTCCGTTGACTTTGGCTACTTTTCTCAAGGTTTATCCGCCAAGTTTCTGAGGTTTAACCAACCCTATAGAAGTGGATAACTGGTTCTAGGCCATGGAGCGTGGTTTAAAAGCACAGCATGTTCCGAATAACCAATATGTAGAATTTGCTGCCTATCAGCTTCTTGGACAGGCCCAGAAATGGTGGCAAGGAGAATGTCGCTTGCTACAGCTTTAGAATGCCGATATCCTTTGGGATGTATTCCAGACGGCCTTCTACAAGAAGTACTTTCCTGAGTTTGCAAGGGAAGCGAAGGAAATGGAACTTATGCAGCTGAAGCAAGGTTCCTTGTCTATGGCAGACTACACTAACCGATTTGAGGAGCTCTATAGATTCTCTAGGGTGTGTCAGGGTGCCCCGGAGACCTACGAGAGCTGGAAATGCATTAAGTATCAAAGGAGTTTGAAGGACAACATCATGACTGATGTGGCTACTTTGGAGATTCATATTTTCTCCGATCTGGTGAACAAGGCTAGAGTTGTGGAGGAATATCCAAAGACGGTAGCCTCGTCAAAGGACACTCATGGAGGAAACACTAGTCGGGAACGTTGCAAGTACTTTCAGCCGAGGGGGCAACGTTTTAAGAGAGGAGGACATGCGCCTCAAGGTCAAGGAGGCTTCAGAAAGAATGCTTATAATCAGTACCAGCGTGGCAAAGGGAGAGGGAATCAGAGTAAGGTTTCTCTGGATTTAATTTGTGATCATTGTGGACGCTTTCATCCATATGACTCTTGCAAGATTGGTATATGTGGTTGCTTCAAATATGGTCTTCCTGGTCATATTGCGAGGGATTGCACTCAAAGGAAGAACCCGAATGCGGGTCAGCACCAAGGACGAGTATTTGCTGTGAACGCCAAGGATGCTGCTAAGGCGGATCCTCTGATGAGAGGTAACTGTTTAATTAGTGATAAGATCTTGGTTGCATTGTATGGTTGATAAACCCCTATTTTATGATTCATCTTGTGCTCAATTGAGTGTTTTTATCAATTCTTCACACACTTAATTCATACGAATTGCATGGTTTTATTATTCCATCCTTATTTTATGATATATGTGAAAACATGTTTCCTATGCCTTAAAAATAATTATTTTAATTATCTTTTTTTACCATTCGATGCCGTGATCTGTGTGTTAAGTATTTTCAGGCTTCATAGGGCAGGAATGGCTTAGAGAACAGAAAGGAAACATACAAAAATGGAAGGAAAGCACAAAAATAGAGTTTTGAAGAAAAAGACAGCGACGCGCACGCGTGGACGATGCGGATGCGTGCCTAGAACAGAGCATAAACGACACAAACGCGTAACCCACGTGCACGCATGACGGACGCCACGTGCAGAAAATTGCAGAAGTCGCCCCCAGCGATTTCTGGACCCTTTTCGGCCCAAATCCAAGCCCAGAATCACATAATAGAAGCCAGAGAATGGGGGAATTAAAAGAGAGAATTCATACAACATTCATAATTCATAATTTTAGGTTTTAGTGTCGTTTTAGAGAGAGAGAGAGAGAGAGAGAGAGAGAGGCTCTCTCCTCTCTCTTAGGTTTTAGAATTAGGATTTCTCTTAGTTTTAGGATTACTTCTTCTGCATTCCGCATTCAATGTTCCTTTAATTTAACTTCTCTTCTACTTTTATTTGTTCTAGTACTCTGGTTTATTTATTTTTCTTATTGATTCTCTTCTTATCCAAATTGACTTATGAATCTTTCCATGTTAGATTTGAATATTCTATTTAATATAATTTGAGGTATTTCAGATTTATGATTGGTCTCTTCTATTTATGATGCTTTCAATTTAATTTAGATTTTTCTCCTTTTGGTTTTGGTTAAGTAATTGGTAACACTTGAGTTATCAGACTCAGCAGTTGATTGAAAATTGGAATTCTCGCTGATTAATTTGGATCGCTCTAAAACTAGTCTTTCCACAGGAGTTGACTAGGACTTGAGGATCAAATTAATTGGTCCACTTGACTTTCCTTTATTTAGTAAGGATTAACTAAGTGGGAGCGATAAACAATTCTCATCACACCTGATAAGGATAACTAGGATGGGATTTCCAGTTCTCATATCTTGCCAAGAGTTTTTCCTAATTATTAATTTATTTTTCTTGCCATTTAAATTACTTGTTCCTTATTTCAAAAACCCAAAAAATACCTTTTTCCATAACAAATAATAAATCATACTTCCCTGCAATTCCTTGAGAGACGACCCGAGGTTTAAATACTTCGGTTATAAATTTTATTTGGTTTTGTTACTTGTGACAACCAAACTTTTGTACGAAAGGATTCTCTGTTGGTTTATAAACTATACTTACAACGAAAATTTATTTGCAAAATTTTTTACCAGCAAAAATCAGTTCGTCAATGATACTGGAGCTTCGCATTCATTTATTTTGTTTGCTAAAGTTGAAGAACTAGGCTTAAAAGTGTCAGAATTAGCATTTGAGTTGCATGTACATACTCTGTATCAGACGGTTATGACTAGGTCAGGTTGTAAGCAAGTAGGTTTCAAGCTTGAGGGTAGAGATTTTGTGCATGACTTGATTTATTTACCAATGGTTGGGTTGGAGATGATTTTGGGATTTTATTGGTTATCAAAGAATCGAGTTTTGTTGGATTGCTTTGAGCGGTCAATTCAGTTTATGTCGGAAGGAGAAAATGGAGTAGTGGTAGCTAAGGGTTACTACCTGAACTTTGTAATGGTGCACTATAGTGGGGAAGAGTGAGGGTTATGTCTTGTTGGTGGCTAATGGGTTAGGTGACAATCAGGAGATAGATCAAATCCTGATAGTTAAAGACTTTTCGGAGGTGTTCCGGGAAGATATTCCTGAGTTCCCACCTCAGAGGGAGATTGAATTTGCGATTGAATTGGTGCCAGGAGCCGGACTAGTGTCGATTACACCGTATCGGATGGCTCCGATAGAGCTGGCAGAATTAAAGACTCAGTTGTAAGAGCTTCTGAACAAGAGGTTCATTCGACCGAGTGTATCTCCATGGGGAGTGCCAATTTTATTAGTGAAGAAGAAGGATGGAGGAATGCGACTCTGTGTGGATTACCGACAGCTGAACAAAGTGACTATGAAGAACAAGTACCCGCTGCCAAGGATAGATGACTTGATGGATCAATATGCAAGGAGCTGGAGTGTTTTCAAAGATTGATTTGAGATCCGGCTATCATCAGATAAGGGTGAAGGAGGATGATATTCTGAAAACTGCATTCAGGACGCGCTATGGGCACTACGAGTTTGCGGTGATGTTCTTTGGGTTCACAAATGCACCCGCTGTGTTCATGGATTACATGAACAGAGTATTTCATCCCTTTTTGGACAAATTCATGGTGGTTTTCATAGACGATATCTTAGTTTATTCTAAGACGATAAAGGAGCATGAGGAACACTTGAGAATTGTGTTACAAATATTAAAGGAGAGAAAATTGTATGCTAAGTTGTCCAAGTGTGAGTTCTGGAAGGAGGAAGTGAAGTTCCTAGGTCACGTGGTGAGCAAAGGAGGAATACCAGTGGATCCTTCGAAAGTAGAGACAGTGATGGAATGGGAAAGACCAACGAATGTGACGGAAGTCAGAAGTTTCTTGGGCTTAGCCGGATATTACCGGAGATTCATTGAAGAATTTTCCTGGATTGCACTACCGATGACTAAGTTGATAAGGAAGGAGGTGTCGTTTGTGTGGATGTCGGAGTGTGAAGAAAGTTTTCAGACTTTGAAGAAAAAGTTAATTTCAACGCCTGTTTTGATCTTTCCAGAACCGCATGAGCCGTTTGAAGTTTAATGTGACGCTTCTTTAAAGAGTTTGGGTTGCGTGTTGATGCAACACAGGAATGTGGTGGCATACGCATAGCGTCAGCTGAGACCGCATGAGGTAAATTACCCAACTCATGACTTGTAATTAGCGGCAATTGTGTTTGCATTAAAGATTTGGAGACACCACTTGTATGAGGGTGAGGTTTAACGTCTTTTCTAATCATAAGAGTCTCAAGTACATCTTTGATCAGAAAGAGCTTAATATGTGTCAGAGAAGGTGGATGGAGCTTTTGAAAGATTATGATTTTGAACTAAGTTATCACCTTGGAAAGGTGAATGTTGTGGCGGACGCGTTGAGTCGGAAGTCTTTAACAATAGCTTGGATGAGAATCAAGGAAGAGGAGTTACTGGATAAGTTTGTGGATCTTAAATTGGATATTGGTGAAGTTTCCGGAAGAGGTTGTTTGAATCAGTTGCAGATTCCAAGTACGTTTAAATTAGAGATCCAGAGAGCTCAGTAAAATGAGCAAAATCTTTAACAATTATTTCAACCAGTTGATAAGGAGAGGCGTGGAGAATTCACTAAGGATGGTGAAGAATTGTGGAGGTACAAGAGGAGAATTTGTGTACTGAATGTCAGAAGTCTGAGGTAAGACTTGTTGTCAGAAGCTCATAATAGTGGGTTTTCCATTCACCCAGGAAGTACGAAGATGTACTATGACTTAAAGAAGATGTTCTGGTGGTCTGTGACGAAGAATGATGTAGCTACAGTTATGTCTAAGTGCCTGACGTGTCAGAAGGTGAAGATAGAGCATCAGAAACCATCGGGAATGTTACAACCACTTGAAATTCCTCAATGGAAGTGGGAAGGAATTGCAACGGACTTTGTGACCGGTTTGCCGAGGACTAGGTCGGGATTTTCTGCGGTTTGGGTGATCGTGGATCGCTTAACCAAATCCGCTCATTTTCTGCCTATCCGGGTAGACTATTTAATGGAGGAGTTGGCGAGATTGTATATCAAGGAGATCGTAAGGTTGCACGGTGTGCCATCGAGCATAGTGTCAGACCGTGATCCCCGATTCACATCAAGGTTTTGGGGAGCTTTCCAAAATACTTTCGGTACGAAGCTATGTCTCAGCACCGCGTATCATCCACAAACGTATGGACAGCCAGAAAGGACTATTTAGACATTGGAAGATATGCTAAGGGCATGTGTTTTGGATCAACCCGAAAGTTGAGACCATTACATGCCATTGGTGGAGTTTGCGTACAACAACAATTTTCATGCGAGCATTGGAATGGCTCCGTATGAAGCCCTTTATGGACAGAAGTGCCAATCTCCACTTTATTTGTATGAGTCGGGTGAAGCAAGTGTATTCGGTCCTCATGTGGTAGCAGAGACTACTGAGAAGATCAAGCAAATTCGAGCAACGATTTTAACTGCGCAGAGCCGACAGAAAAGCTATGCGGATCAGAGAAGGAAACCATTGGACTTTGAAGTGGAAGAGCACGTGTTTCTGAGGGTTACACCGACAACTGGAATCNGATGTGGCTCATGTGTTAGAGCCCGAGTCAGTCGAGTTGAAGGAGAACTTGACATTTCAAGTGACACCGGTACGTATTGACAACACTAGTGTGAAGAAACTGAGGGGAAAAAAAGTTCAGTTGGTTAAAGTTGCTTGGAAGCGAGCAGGAGTGGAAAAGCATACTTGGGAATTGGAGCCCGAGATGCAGTAGGATTATCCCGAGCTATTCTCAGGTAATCACTAAATTTTGAGGGCAAATTTTCTTATTTGGTGGGGAGAACGTAAGAACCGCGACAAATTAACTGTTTAAGTAAATAATTAATATTGCCAAAATAGGATCCAAAAATTTAAAATGAGAATTTGAGGATTTAAATATGATTTTTGAACTCAGTAGATTTTTCTGAGTCAGAAAATGTATTTTTGCAAAAAACTGAGTAAAACCGCGAACCGGTAGCTGAACCGGTTTAAGTTTGTCTGGTACTGTGTGAGAAAAATTAAAAACAGTCACCTTAGAAAAATATTTGAAATGGAAAACCGGATGTTAATTTTAAAGGTTTGGCCCAAAGTTGGGCCAAACGGGCTAAAAACGCTAATGAGTTAGACCGGACCCAAGTTGGGCCCAAGCCCAATATATATAACCCAATTAATGAACCCTTTCACTCTCATAAACACACACACACTGCTGAAAGCAAAAGAGGAAGAAGAGAGAAGAAGCACTATTTATCATCACCTTCTCAAGCTCATATCTTGAGCTACAGAGCTCCGATCGCCGCACAGTTTGTGGCCACGCGATCTTTGTGAAGAGCTCTACAAAACCCACCCAAGAAACTGGTAAGAAAATCACCAAATCCCTCTCAGTTTTTCCTTCCAAAATTTCGAATTTCTAGGTTTTGGATTAAGTGAAATTTTGTGATTTTGAGTGTTTAGGTACACTCTATCCCTTGATTGACATTGGGTTTGGCTTCCAAAACTGTTGGGTTAAGGTGAGTTGTTCTTCAACTCTTGTGAATTGATTTATGGTGAGTATTAGCTTTTGATTTATGTGAAATATGTGATATTAGCTTGAATAGTGGAGCTTGTTAGTTATTGTTGATGCTTGTTGGAGTTGGTTGGTGACTTGGTTGTGGTTGGAGGCTTGACTTTGCACTCAATTGGGGTTTTGGTACATTTTGGGAATCGGCCATGGTATGGTTTCGGTTTCCTCTATGTAATATATAATATTTCTGGACACTTAGGCTAGTAACCCATAGGATAGGTTTGAATTGAAATGGTTGTTGAATGGTTGAATGATGATTTATGATGAGTTATGATGAATTGATGATTTTTGAATATGTTGATGAATTAAGATGTTGAAATTGATAAATATGGTGTGAAATATTTGGATTTAGATTAAATGAGATTGATTATGATGCTTGGTGTTGATAGATTTATTTTTGATGAATGTGTTGAGGAGGATTGATTTTAATGTCATATATTTGATAATTGAGGTTGAGGATAATAAAGTGTAAAGGAAAGTTGGGTATGAATGGTGGAATGTGATAGAAAGGATGAGTTATGATGCAAATTGGAAGTATTGGTATGGTTTTGGTTTGATTTTGGTTGAGGATTGTGGAAAATTGAGAATTTGTGAACATTTGGTAAAACTGAAATTTTGATGAACTTCAATGAATCATATCTTGAGCTACGATGCTTGAAATTCAATGTATTTTATATCAAATCAAAGAAAATTGAACAAGCTTTAAAATGGTTTAAATTTTGTGGAAATCCAAGTTTGGTAGAAAAATATATGATTATTGAAATTTTGATGTAAAAATCGAAAATTCTGCAATGTTGTAGAATTTTGTGATTTCGGGTTTGTGGCGCACGCACACCCCTGTGAGTTTTTGAAGCTGTGCGCACGCACAGCCTTATGTGTACGCACAGACAGGTGAAGGGTCACTGATGGGAGCGCTAGCATGCCCTGTGCGCACACACAACCAACTAAGTTTGGCAGGTTGTGCGCACGTACAGACCTATGCGCACGCACACATTTGAAGGTGCATTCTGTTGAGGGTGTTCGTATGCCTTGTGCGAGCAAACAGAATTGTAAAATTTTGTACCTGCGCGTACGCACACCTCTATGTGTATGCACACCCCTGTGCATACGCACATGCCCTGTTTTTCATCTAAAACTTTGTTTTTAACTATTTGACCTCTCCAACAAGCTTGTAAACTTCTGTGACACCTATTTAAGACTATTTGGCTTATTTTTGGGTGTTAAAACATGGGAAAAGGTTCTAGGATATTTACTTTGGTTATACCTTGAAAAGTTAGAGAACGGAGGCTTAGGTCTTTGGTGTACTGAGGATGGGTTTGGTGGAGTGAGAAGGGAGAAAGATATATGCATTGAGAATTGATGAACTAATGAATTCAGAATGGAAATCTTGAATTGACAGTGGTTGAGATGAGTCGAGGACTCGGAATGAAAAGATAGATCCATGCTATACTGAAAAATGTTTTTCTGAAAACCACAGTATCACTGTTTTATATTGAGATTTATTGAGACGCCATGCGCCCGGCAGGGACAGTGGTTGGATCCTGCCTATCGAGGTAGCGGCAGCGGCGTAAGGACGGTAGTTCATCCCGCTTACGTTGAGATGTGAGGTCCATGGAAATATTATCCTGCTCGCATCCCTTCGGATCACTAGAGTGTGCAGGCACAAAATCCTAGACGGTGTTCCGTCCACCATATCTCGGGGGTTCCCAATCATGATTCTGAAGGGCGACATCTCCATAGAGATGTGTCGGGTTGGCAGTTGAACCGAAAATATGATACCACAGCCAGTAGGACAGGCATTCATCATATGTATCTTTTATCTGTTTGTATGCTTTGTCGACTTGTAATTGCTTGCCTAATTGTATACCATGCCTAATTGCCTATTTGAATTACTTGATATATATGCTTATACTTGTGTTTTACTTGCATTGAACTTAATTGTGCTTTCTACTGGGATTGAGGAGGCTCGGAAGGCGATGGCAATGGGATCGCATGGAGGATATGTTGATGAAGGCTGTGGGACAACGGAGAGTGTTAGCTAGAAAATCCACTAAGTTAGATTACCTTTTTATTATGTTATTGTTTTGAGTTATGCTTTACTGTTTTAATTATGTTTTAAGATGAATCTTGTGATGGATATGAAGTTCTGGGATTGCCTCTAGCGTCCCAGAGTTTTATATCTTACATCACTGGGCACTGTTACCATACTGAGAACATCCGGTTCTCATACCATATTCTGTTGTTGTTTTTCAGACGCAGGTCGCAACCTACCTCGGTGAGTTATTTCGATGGTGATAGAGCGGAGGATCCTGGATATGTTTTGGAGTCTTTTTGCTTTTTTTGTTTATATCTCTCATCTTTTGTATTTACTTTTACCTAGAGGCTTCCTTTGAGAGAAAAACTTGTATAAGCTGTTTTAAACTTCAGACTTCTGAATTATCTGTATATAGCTAGCCGGCTTAAGCTCCGCGAGCTATGGCTAGATCTTATCACGATTACACTCTTATATTTTGTTATATTATGTATATATCTTGTGTATTAAGTTTGTAGCTTTGTGAGTACGTTTTGCGCTTTTCAAATCCTGTTTTTGAGCTATATCCTTCATCGGGCTTCTAGACTATATTAATTCTTTCTATATATTATATGTATGAGCTTAGAACTGTCGTAACCTTTGATTAACCTTTGCTTTACGACGCAAAGTAATGCTTAGGGTAATTAGGGTGTTACATTTAGTGGTATCAGAG
>NW_015496000.1:13361-14444 GCF_000816755.2 Arachis ipaensis
GGAAGAGCAATCAAAACAAAGAAGTTGAATCCGAGGTTCATTGGACCGTTTGAGATTCTGAGGCGATTCGGGCCGGTGGCTTTTTGTAACGACCCAATTTTCAATATGTCTAGATCATACTGGAAACTGAGCGCTACTAATTTGTCTTCATAATTATTATCTATTATTTATCATATGAGCCTGATTCATTGTTAAAAGCGTAGTTAATTTTCGAGGTATATTTTTTTAAAAACATTTATGTTAATATACAGAATCATTCATAATCAACTCACAACTGATAACAGATAAAACAGTTATAAGCAACCACACATAAATACATCACAAGTAGCTAGCAATATTCAGTGATCCAGCTTTTATATAGACCTTTAGTTAGAACACCCCTAGATATAGCTAGATAATAAGTATATACATATACATACATACAACATCCCAGGTCCTGACCTATTCAAGAGGTCCCTAAGCTGGCACCTAGGCTAGCCTAGACTCTATACTCACCTAGTCCCTCTAAACTACTAAATTGAGGGAAAGTATGTTCTAAGTATTCAAAACTCAAGTCAGGTGGAACGTCATTAAAAGGTAGAACATCATCTGCTACTCCTCTGCAGGATCATACATTGCCATAGGATGTCTCTCTGGTACCTCATCAAGTAGCCACACAGTAGGAGTCTCGTACACAGGGTTTAGGTTAAAGTTCACATACAAACGGGGTACAGACATTGGCTGGTCTTACAGTATATACATATAAACAGAGAACAAGATTCACCCTAGACTCAGAAGACTACCTAGAGTGGAATCCTCTTTGCGAAGCGGTCGTCAGTAGATTACAGAAGGGTACTCCTGCTTCCATCTGAAGGGGGAAGGGAGAGAGAAGGGGTGAGAACTGGGGAGTTCTTAGTAGGGCCGAGGTTATTAGTTAAGTTCATTAATTCCGTGTTGTTTTGCAGGTAAATAGCAAAATACAGAAAGCAGTAAATAGAAGATACCGATAAATAAAGAAGATAGAGAAAACAGATAACAGAACACAAACAGAAGAATACAAGAAAATAACACAAACACAAAGAATAGAATACACACAAAGAAAGC
>NW_015496001.1:0-5482 GCF_000816755.2 Arachis ipaensis
GTTGATATAGATCTGAGGTAACTCATGGTGATTAGTCATCAAATAAACCCAAGTAAAACGGGAATAATCATCAATGAAAACGACAAAGTATCGAGCTCCGCCCATAGAGGTAGTGGGAGCGGGGCCCCAAACATCAGAGTGAATGAGATCAAAAGGAGAGCAAGCAAGAGATGAATTATTGTGAAAAGATAAAGCATGTTGTTTGGCAGTTTGGCAAGAAATGCAATCAAAAAATTCATTTGGAACCTGACCTAAAATACCCTGAGACACAAGAGGACGCAGTTTTCTTAAGGAGGTGTGGGCAAGACGTTGATGCCATAAGTGAAGGGTAGAGGGAGAAGAAGCAGCACAGATATTTGGTACATGAGGAATATGAAGATTCTCGAGTTCAAACAACCTTCCGACCTTACGTCCAGTCCCGATGATTTGTCCCGTCCGAGGATCCTGTACACGACAACCAGAAACAGAAAAAGTGACTTCAAAACCCAGATCAACAAGTTGACCAACAGAAATAAGATTAAAGTTTAATTTGGGAATATAATAAGTATCAGGAAGATTAAGAGTCGACTGGGATATAGAACCCTTGTGTGTTGCGTGCAAGAAAGAACCATTTACAGTATTGACAGAAGGTCTATTTGTAGTAGTAGACAGAGACGAGAAGAGATTACGCAATAGAGACATGTAATTAAAGTATCCCGAGTCAAAATACCATTTAGAATTACCTGGAGGGGTCGAAAGAGCAGCAGGGATATTACCAGAAAGGGAGAGAAGATGTTGAAGAAGAGACGCAATATCAGATAGAGAGACAGGAGACGAGTTAAGAGAAGCAGTGGTGGCAGATTCAAGAGTAGTATCAACAGTAGAAGCAGGCGCAGGACGTGGTGGGCGAGTAGGACAGCTAGTAATCAAATGTCCCGAGAGCTTGCAATAATGGCAAAACAGTTGTGCACAATGGTAGCTAATATGACCTTTTTGTTGGCATGTGCGACATTCAACAGAGGGACAGCCGGAGAACGGGTGCCCGAAATGGTTACAGTTGCGACAGAAGGTACCTTTTCTGTCTGTGGCAGCAAAAACATCTGACTTTTTCATAATAGTAGTCACAGAGATCAAGGAGAGGAGAGAAAAATGCAATTTTGGAGCAAAAAATGAGGAAACGGATGGCAAAATCGGAAAGAGCTCACCAAAAAATCTTAGGGAGGGTCCCACTGTCTGACACGTCAGCAGCCACGTCAGATGCCATGTCAGCTGCTTCGTCAGCAAAGAAAGACATGTGGCAACATGCGATAGGAGGAAGGAGATGCGTCAGCGCTGATGCGGGCACGGAGCTGGCAGCAAGTCGGAGAACGCGGGTCGGGTCGGATGCGGTCTGGGCGGATCCGCATGGATGCTGGCGACGACACGTGGCGCTATCTGGGACCGTTGATCCTGGGCGTGGATCCAACGGTTCTGGATGGCGTCTGGGGAGAGAAAACCTGAAGCGGTGACCGGACTTCTGGCGGCGCGTGAGGGCGCGTCTGGCGGCGGTAGGCGGCGAGGTCGGCGGCGTTGGAAAGCTTGCAACGAGTAGAAGACGAAGGTGGTGGCGGTGACTAACCAAGGCGTCAGGAAGAATTTGAAAACGAAGGACAAAGTACTGCCGGTGAAACAAGATAAAGGAGGTAGAAACCAATTGTTTCTGAAAAAATAACCTAAGCTCTTGATACCATGTTAGAAATAAGAAACTAAACTGGAGGAAGGATTTGTGTATTATTTATTGTAATCAAGTTGTTTGGAATGATACAATATAAAAGGGTATTTATAAGTGCCAAAAGAATCGTAATAATAAAGACGTAATATTCTATAATAAATATTCAGATATACTAAATAATTTTAATTGATCATAATTGATCCTAATTATATTCTAACATCTCCCTCAAACTCAAGTGACAATTTGAGTTTGAAACATATTTAAAACAACGAAATAAAAAAAAAATCATAAACTAATAGAATGGATGCAGACGGAACTGTCGAAAGAAAGCGCAGACGAAACTGCTGCTGTCGGAAGGAAGCACAGATGGAACTGCCATGGGTGCAGACGGAACTGCCGGAAGGAAGCGCATATGGAACTGTCGCTGTCTAAAAGAATCGCAAATGGAACTGCTGCTGTCTAAAGGAATCGCAGATAGAACTGCCGCTGTTTGAAGGAAGCGCATATAGAACTGCCGCTGTCTGAAAGAAGCACAGATGGAACTGCCGGAAAGAAGCGCAAATGAAACTGTTGGAAGGGAACACAAACAAAACTGCCGAACGGGAAAGCAGATGAAACTGTAGGACAGGAAAGCAGACGGAACTGCCGGACAGAAAAGCAGACGGAACTGCCGGACGGGAACGCAGACGAAACTACCACAAGAATGGCCGAAAAACTGCTGAAAAGATGGCGAACTGCTAGAAAAAAAAAGCATTGACAAAAAAGAAGGGAAAAAATGGCACAGAAGAAAAATATGGTGATTTCAGTAGAAGAGAAACAACCTATCCTCCTCAAGGAGGATACCATGGCTCTGATACCATGTTAGAAACAAGAGAGAAATTTGAGAAAAGTGTTTCTGTGTATTATTCAGGTTGATCAAAAATACAATGTACAAGGGGTATATATAGGTGCCAGAAGAATCAAAGTAATAAAAGTATAGAATCCTACAATTAATATACAGATATGTCATATAAATATAAACAATACTAACTGATCTAAAATGATTCTAATGATTCTCTAATGATTCTCTCTAACAGAAGAAACTCTGGAAAAGGTTTGCATCATTCTTGATGTTCCATAATCCATATACTTGTATTAACGTAAATGTGTCTGAGATCTTCTAAGAGCATTTCATAATGTCTTTTAACTTCATCAACAGATTTGCATATACTAATAAAGTATTCCAAGTTTACTTGTACATGAATGTGTCACTCACTACTCACTTGTTTCAAAGTTTTAGACTTGTTCATAATAATAAAGAACAAGAAAAATTTTAAGTGTACCGAAGAACATCGGTGTTTCAGTTGTTTTAACCGTTGATTTTAATTAATATATATTATATATATTTTTTATAGTTAAGATCAACGGTTAAAACAACTGGAACACCAGTGTTTCCAGTACACTTGAAACTCTTCCTAAAAAACAAGAATTTGTTTCTTATAACTACAATTTTTACACTTATGTATTTGAAATGTTTAGAGTCCACGTCCAAAAAAAAAATGTTTAGAGTCCAAGAGAGGTGGCAATAGCACCTAGTGCTCCACCTGCTACAACACCCTAACCTACCACAGAGTATTATTACAACTTATGATTATACCATAGTTGCAATTTATGTATGGTATTTTTTTTATTAAATAGTCAAATGTATATATATCTTTTGTGCAAAACACCAAAGAAATCCAAGAAGTAACAAGTATTTCCAGTAAACTAGAAAATGGTGAATCTTTGATGGTTTTAAGCATAATCATTCAGTCTACTATACTAGTATTGATGTGCGTTCATTTTTGGCAGTTTTGGTTTTGTAAGTTCTAATATTTGTTGAGTATTCTGAATTATTAGTCTGCTTTTTATTATTTGTGTTTCAACTTTTGGTATTGAGATTCACATTCATGATACTAATATTGCCATAACTTTGTATTTTGCTTATTATTATTCTTTAAAAAGGTAAAGACTTTAGAGCCTAAGAAGGACAATGATCTTGTGGGTTGCTAGAGAAAAATAAAGAATAAGGATAAGGTGAAAAAGAATGAACAAATGGAAGAAGTAGGCTCTAGCTAGTTGCTGTGTAAGAAAAATGCAAAGGGTTCAATGCTTTATATATATGGATATAGGATAGTCGGGTGTAGCTAATAAAAATGGAATCTGAATAGAGAAAACAAGGGAAAAAAAAAGAAAGTGTTTTGCTTGCTGCCGTCACCATCAATTCTCCAATTCAGCAACTCTTTGAGCTTCAAAACAAGTAGGATTTTTTGTCTATATCTTAATAAGTGAATGCATGTGTTAGATTATATGTTGTACCTTATTTTATGAATTATTATACTTGGATTTGTTAGTCGCTGTTCTTTTTTCAATTATTTTTACACTTTGTGTCTTATATTATTATCAAGAATTCTTAATAACTTGCAGGAATGGTAACATAATGGATTTTGCCATGGCATGCTCAAATACATTTGGACTTGTTAGTTGTTACCGGCATGCTTCTATTTGGACTCAGTTTGTGTGAAATTCCCAGGGGAATTTGGTTGAATGTAGATTGGAACATTAGCAAAAAGTCCTTTCCCACAAAGTCGTAAAAATGGCTGTCAAGTTAGATGGGGCCCACCAGGATTTTTCGAATGCCATTATTGTAAGTTAGTCACACCAACACTATTGCCATAAGTTCTATTAGGCATCTTACACACTTATTTATGTGCTGCTGCCATTGCTTCCTTCTGTTAATTTTTTTTAATAAAATTAATAGAGATTAGTTTTCTCACAATTTTTTCTTCTTAGAAATAGAATAATGATACCTACCTGAAATATTAATTTATAACAGAATTTCTATGGCGGCGTATTGATGCGGATTTTTAAACCACAAACTACCAGCAAGTGCATTGGGTCGTATCAAGTAGTAAACTCACGATGAGTGAGTGTCGATCTCCTAAGGATTAACAGATTAAGCAAGCAATAGTCAATCAATTGTTCTAGTCAGACAATCAAAATTAAGTTTTTAGAAAGCTTAACAATAATAGTGAAGTAAACGAAGGCAAACAATAAGTGTTGAAAGATAATATAATAAAAGAGTTAAAGTTTTAGAGATGTTGAATCTTCCGAATCAATACTTTTCACTTTTTACTTTGATCATGAAAAGATACATCTATGGTAAATCATTGATAATCAAACCCCAATCTCTTGGTGATTTAATTTCTCTTTAACCTAATTAATTGCTAATTCCTTAATCAATTATTTAAGAAAAGAGTTGAAGAACGTTCACTGATTATAAGCCACACAATTCATAAGAATCTCCCTTAGTTGATTCGATATCACTTGATGGTTTATCAGTGGCTAAGAGAAGGGGGGTTGAATCTTAGCCCCCTTTTCACTTAGTAACTCTTATCTTTTAGAACACTTGAGGAGAAATTTCTTGTTTTTTGTCTCGTGCCTAGTCAAGAGACCTTTTCGTTTTGTCTCCTATGCAGCAGAAACAGAAATGGAGTAGAAGAAAGAGAGAATTACACCAAGATATATCCTGGTTCGGCTGTTAAGTGCAGTGCAGCCTACATCCAGTCTCCATCACAACAATGATGGAATTTCACTAAAATCATCTTTGATTACAAACACCAATTCTCACTAGGAACTACTCTTTCTATCCGGGACAAGTCCAGAATCTAACCCAATTCTGAACTTGACTTAGTCACCTACCAAGCTTTCAACTGCTAAGTGCTAACCCAACTTGCAAGGGGATTCCCACAGAATCATGAAACACAACACAGA
>NW_015496001.1:13726-13889 GCF_000816755.2 Arachis ipaensis
TTATGGGCTTACAGAGAAAGCTCAAATTTCTCTAGATCACTCAGCTGGTGGATCTATACACATGAGAAAGACAATTGAAGATGCTCAAGAGCTTATTGATACAGTTGCCAGAAATCAGCATCTGTACCTAAGCAGTGAATCTTCCATGAAAGAAGAGGCTAAA
>NW_015496002.1:0-375 GCF_000816755.2 Arachis ipaensis
GCTTAAATATTGAATGCTTTTGTGCTTAAATGGTATATTTCTTTGATCTTTTGATTTGATAAACTTTATAGGAAATAAGTAAAAAAAGAAGCAAAGAAGCACAACTTAAGCTCAATTAAGCTCAAAAGGAGCAAAGAGGATTTGCAACCCTGACCTCTTCACACTCCAACAAAAATAACACGAGCTACAAAGCTCCAAATGAGGTGATTTTATTTGCGTTGGAAATGTGACATTCAGAGCTTTCCAACGATATATAACAATTTATATTTGGCATGAAATTGAAGCACAAGTGAAAGGCATCTTTCAGGCCCAAAACCAAGCTTAGAAACACAAACAGCTAGCGTTCACTTTGGAAGTGAACGTAGCATTCACTCT
>NW_015496002.1:1975-3589 GCF_000816755.2 Arachis ipaensis
TTTGTCCCTTCCGTCTCTCTGCTTTCCTACTGTCTTCATCCAATCCTTCTTACTCCTTTCCATGGCAAGCTGTATGTTGGGTATCACCATTGTCAGTGGCTACAATCCCGTCCTCTCAGTAAAAATGTTCAACGCACTCTGTCACAGCACGGTTATTCATCTGTCGGTTCTCGATCATGTCGGAATAGAATCCAGTGATTCTTTTGCGTCTGTCACTAACGCCCCACAATCACGAGTTTGAAGCTCGTCACAGTCATTCAATCTTTGAATCCTACTCAGAATACCACAGACAAGGTTTAGACCTTCCGGATTCTCAAGAATGCCGCCATCAATTCTAGCTTATACCACGAAGATTTTGATTAAGGAATCTAAGAGATAAACACTCAATCGAAGGTAGAACGGAGGTGGTTGTCAGGCACACGTTCATAGGTGAGAATGATTATGAGTGTCACGGATCATCACATTCATCAAGTTGAAGAACAAGTGATATCTTAGAACAAGAACAAGCTGAATTGAATAGAAGAACAATAGTAATTGCATTGATACTCGAGCTACAGTAGAGCTCCACACCTTAATCTATGGTGTGTAGAAACTCCACCGTTGAAAATACATAAGAACATGGTCTAAGCATGGCCATGAGGCCAGCCCCAAAATTTGATCTAAGGTAGCATAGAACTACTCAAAGATTCGTCCCAAATACAATAGCAAAAGGTCCTATTTATAGAGAACTAGTAGCTTAGGGTTTACAAAAATGAGTAAATGACGTAAATATCCACTTCCGAGCCCACTTGGTGTGTGCTTGGGCTGAGCATTGAAGCATTTTCGTGTAGAGACTTTTCCTGGAGTTAAACGCCAGCTTTTGTGCCAGTTTGGGCGTTTAACTCCCACTTTGGTGCCAGTTCCGGCGTTTAACGCTGGAAATTCTGATGCTGACTTTGAACGCCGGTTTGGGCCATCAAATCTTAGGCAAAGTATGGACTATTATATATTTCTAGAAAGCCCTGGATATCTACTTTCTAACGCAATTGAGAGCGCGCCAATTGGGCTTTTGTAGCTCCAGAAAATCCACTTCGAGTGCAGGGAGGTCAGAATCCAACAGCATCTGCAGTCCTTTTCAGCCTCTGAATCAGATTTTTGCTCAGGTCCCTTAATTTCAGCCAGAAAATACCTAAAATCATAGAAAAATACACAAACTCATAGTAAAGTCTAGAAAAGTGAATTTTAAATAAAAACTAATAAAAATATAATAAAAACTAACTAAAACATGCTAAAAACATACTAAAAACAATGCCAAAAAGCGTATAAATTATCCGTTCATCATAGCACGAAACTTAAATTGTTGTTTGTCCCCAAGCAACTGAAAATAAAATAGGATAAAAAGAAGAGAATATACAATGAATTCCAAAAATATCTATGAAGATCAGTATTAATTAGATGAACGGGGCTTTTAGCTTTTTGCTTCTGAACAGTTTTGGCATCTCACTTTATCCTTTGAAGTTCAGAATGATTGGCATCTATAGGAACTCAGAATCCAGATAGTGTTACTGACTTTCCTAGTTAAGTATGTTGATTCTTGAACACAGCTACTTTATGAGTCTTGGCCGTGGCCCTAAG
>NW_015496002.1:12377-13344 GCF_000816755.2 Arachis ipaensis
GCTTTTCCCAAGAGTTCAGGCTTTCCTTAGGTTGTGAATCCAACCATATCCTAGCTCTGTCTCTTATAGCAAAAGGGAATAGCATAAGTTTATAGACCTCAGGGTCAATCCCATTGGTCTTGACAGTGTCACAGATTTGCAAGAATTCAGCTAAGAACTGATGAGGATCTTCCAATGGAAGTCCATGAAACTTGCAATTCTGTTGTATTAGAGAAACTAATTGAGGCTTAAGCTCAAAGTTGTTTGCTCCAATGGTAGGGATTGAGATGCTTCTCCCATAGAAATCAGGAGTAGGTGCAGTAAAGTCACCAAGCACCTTCCTTGCATTGTTGGCATTGTTGTTGTTTTCGGCTGCCATATCTTCTTCTAGTTTGAAGATTTCTGTTAGGTCCTCTCCAGAGAGTTGTGCCTTAGCTTCTCTTAGCTTTCGCTTTAAGGTTCTTTCAGGTTCAGGATCAGCTTGAACAAATATGTCTTTATCTTTGTTCCTGCTCATATGAAAGAGAAGAGAACAAGAAAGTAGGGAATCCTCTATGTCACAGTATAGAGATTCCTTGAGGTGTCAGAGGAAAAGAAGAATAGAAGGAGGAGGTATAAGAATTCGAACTTATTAAGAGAGATAAAATTCGAATTATTGATAATGGAGGAGTGTTAGTCCTTAAATAGAAGGATGTGAGAAGAGGGGAAGAATTTTCGAAAATTAATTAAAAGATTTTAAAAAGAAATTTGAAAATTTGATTGAGATTTTCGAAAACTAAGATTGGGAAAGAACTAAAGTGATTTTTGAAAAAGATTTTGAAATTAGAAAAAGATATGATTGAAAAAATTAATTTTGAAAAAGATGTGATTGAAAAGATATGATTGAAAATCAATTTAGAAAAAGAAAATTTTTAAAATTAAAGTTGATTACTTGACTATCAAGAAGTTAAAAGATATGATTCTAAAATTTAAAATTTGATCCTTTCTT
>NW_015496003.1:0-13121 GCF_000816755.2 Arachis ipaensis
GGGGGTGAGGAGCTCTGCAGCGTCTTGATGAATTAATGCAATTATCTCTGTTTTCCATTCAAATACGCTTGTTCCTATCTATGATGTTCATTCGTGCTTCACTATGAAGAAGGTGATGATCCGTGACACTCATCACCTTCCTCAATCCATGAACATGTGCCTGACAACCACTTCCGTTCTACATCAGATTGAATGAGTATCTCTTAGATTTCTTAATCAGAATCTTCGTGGTATAAGCTAGAATTGATGGCGGCATTCATGAGAATCCGGAAAGTCTAAACCTTGTCTGTGGTATTCTGAGTAGGATTCAAGGATTGAATGGCTGTGACGAACTTCAAACTCGCGATTGTTGGGCGTAATGACAGACGCAAAAGAATCAAGGGATCCTATTCCGACATGATCGAGAACCAACAGATGATTAGTCGTGCTGTGACAGAGCATTTGGACCATTTTCACTGAGAGGACGGGAAGTAGCCATTGACAACGGTGACGCCTTACATACAGCTTGCCATGGAAGGAGCCTTGCGTGTGTGAAGAGGAGTACAAGAGAAAAACTGAAATAAAGAAGACAAAGCATCTCCAAAACCCCAACATATTCTCCATCATTGCACAATAAGCATTTATATTTATGCCCTTTGACTCTTTACAATTGAAGTTGAAAAACACTGTTGTTGGCATCCTGACTAAGAATAATAAGATAACCATAGCTTGCTTCAAACCAACAATCTCCGTGGGATTCGACCCTTACTCACATAAGGTATTACTTGGACGACCCAGTGCACTTGCTGGTTAGTGGTACTAGTTGTGAAAAGTGTGATTCACAATTCGTGCACCAATCTTCTTTACAAAAAAAAAATTAGTTTCTCTACAACAACCATTGGCATCTTATATAAACTCAAATAATAAACTGGAAGGCTATTTAACACAGATTTGATGAGCACCAACTTTATTGAGAACCTTGGCTTTCCAGAGGCTAAGCTTTTCCTGTACTTTGTCTATTATTGGCTTCCAAATCTTAACCAACCTCGGGTTTGCTCCTAGTAAGATTTCCAAATATTTAACTGGAAGAGTGGCTTCCTTACAGCCCAGCACACTACACAGACATTGTACCCACTGCTCATCACGGTTAATAAGAATCAAGGTAGATTTATCAAAATTAATACTTAATCCCGACATCAACTCAAAGCAACAAAATAGCCTTTTGTAATTCTTGATAGTCTCTTCCTTGGGTGGGTAGAACAAAATAGTATCATATGCAAACTGAAGATGCGACAACTCAATATAATCTATCCGAACCAGTGATGAGAGAGAATTGGTGTTGATCTAGAATTTCTCAAAACAGGATCACTTCGTTGCAAGTATAGCCAAATCAACAATAAACTCTCAACATCAAATTTCAATATAAAAATGTCACAATCCAAAGATAATATTAACCGAGAGTATTTAAGCTCCCAGGTCGTCTTTCCTAGGAGTTACAATGAAAAGCTCATTATTGGCTATAGGGAAATGGGTGGTTGATGACATGAGACAAGGAATGTAAATAGGAAGGAAGTAAAGATGCTTGCAAGGAAGTAAATGGAATGCAATTAAAGTAACAAAAAAATGGAAATCAAATGATAAAAAGAGCTCTTGGCAAGAATTGGAGAATTAAGGTTTCCTATCCTAGTTATGGACCACAAACATGGTAGTTGTGTAAAATTAATCCCAATTAGTCAATCCTAACATCGAGGATTAGTCAAAAGGGCATAATTGATCTCAATGCACAAGTCCTAGCCAACTCTATTAATGGAAGGCTTAGAGTTAGTGGAAACCAAATCAACTAACAATCCTAACACAATGTAGAATGGACATCCACAACTCAAGTTCACCCAATTACCCAATTTCCCAACCAAGAGTATGAAAAACTAAGCAAAAATCCAACCAAGTATTTTATCAAACACTTGGAAGGCATAAAAAGAAAGCATGGTAAAATAACAAGAAATAATAAATTCTACAACTACTAAGCATATGAAGTAAGAATAGCAACTCAATTCAACAATAAAAGAGCATGAAACATAAATTGCATTAAATGTAAATCAAAATAACAAGAGTGTTTATCAACATACAAAGTAACCAAAATGAGAAATTAACAAAATAAACTACGAAAATTAAGGAAATAGAATAAAGAAAAGTAGAAGAAACTAGATGAAAATAAGAATTAAAAAGAGAAATTACAAGGAAATTAAATTAAGAAACCCTATTTCTAGAGAGAATGGGGAGCTTCTCTCTCTAGAAAATAACCTACATGATGCTAAACTAACCCTAACTTCTCCCCCTCTTTCACATGGAATGATGGCCCTTTGATATAGCAAGAATCAGCTTCAGAAAGTCCCAAAACTGGGCTCTGGAGGCCCAGAAATCGCCCCCAGCGATTTGCATTAAGTGAGTCACATGCTGGGACTTGTGCGTACGCACAGGTGTGTGCATGCACACACATGGATTTGTGGTTCTTGTGTGTACGCACAGTGGGTTCTGCACACGCACACTCCAACGTGTGCTTCTCCTTTGTTTTCTTCATGTTTTCTCCCTCTTGCATGCTCTTCTGCCATCTTTACCAAGCCATTCCTACTTTCTACATCTGAAGTCACTCACAAACAACATCAAGGTATCGAATAGAATGTAAATGGAATAAAATTGATTAAATTAAGCACAAAATAACATGTTTTCACAATTAAGCTCAATTTAGGGAGAGAACACAAAAGTATGCTATTTGGACGAATAAATATGGGTTTATATGATGAAATCTACTCAAATCAAACCAAAATTCATCATCAAATATGAATTCATCAATTCTCCCACACTTAAACAATAGCATGTCCTCATGCTAAGCACAATCAAAGGAGAAGGATAAGGAGGCCAAGCAATTTATTAAATTCAACTACTTACATGCATGCAACTATACTAAATACTATCTATCTATATCTATACTATGGTTCCTATGGAGTTTGGCAAGAACAAATAAAATAATCCTAATCAATCCAAAGTAAATCCTTAGGGCTAAGGTAATAAAATATAGCAATATGACCAATGTCCAAAGATTTGATTTGAAATTTTCAAAAACTAACAAGCAACTTGCAAGAAGATATAATATAAGAAACAAGAACATATAATTGAGCGATAGAACCCCTCACCGGATGTGTATACACTCTAGTCACTCAGTGTTTAAGGCTTAATCACTCAATTCTCCTTTAACCATATTTTCTATGATTTGCTAGTCATCTAACAATCAACTAATATTTGATGCATGGATGCAAATATCTTGAGGTCTTTGGAGGGTTGTAATGGGGCTAGGGAAGAGTAGGATTAATATGGTTAAGTGGACTTGTAGATTGGATCTTTGATTAGCTCAAGTATCCCACCTAATCCTATATTAACCTATGTACACAAAAGAAAAACAACCTAACTTCCCATTCACCTCTTTTTCTCACATCCACTCATGCATCTTCTTTCTAATTCAACCACATATGCATCCTTTATTTACATTCTTATTGTCATTTCTTTTTTTTTTTCTCTTTTTTTTATATATATATACACCAAAATCTCTCTTTTGTCATATAAAAGAGATGCATATGTTTTAAGTAATGAATACATGAGTGTTTACCCATTCTTCCACATTTTCTCAATAAATACCCAAACTAGCTTTCTACCAATGTTTCCCACAAATTCTCCCCACACTTGCTTAGCGCACACTCCTCAAACCCAAACTAATCAAAGATACAATTCATGGACATAATGGTTTTTTGCTTAGGGCAAAAGATGTGCTTAAAATTAGAACAAAGGGGAATTAAAGGCTTAAAAGTGGTTTCCAAAGGTAGATGTAAGGGTTGGCCATATAGGTTTGTGAGTTCAATTTCAACAATAGCCTCAATCATACTAAATACATTCAAAACATCAAACATAGGACATAAAGACTCAAGAAAATCTAAGATCACAATCATAAAAGGAGTATAACATACAAGAACAAAATTTGTGGTTGAAAATGTGCAACCACACTATTAAAGCTCAAATCTCACTAGGTGTTTTTGTTCAAGCTCTTTTCTATGTTCTATAAAAACACTTCATGCAAGTTCAAAAATAAATTTTCAAATCTAATCAATGGAATGCCATAAAAGAGATTTCTTGAAAATTCTTTGTTGTTTCTACCACTTTTATTTCCTATACTAAGCAACATGCAAATATTTACTACAATAAAACTTAACCAATCTAAGATATATACAAGCAACTAAGAAAAATGAAATGCAATGAAATAATAAACAAATATTCACAAAATACCTAATAACAAAGAACTAGAAATTAATGCAAAGTGTTGAGAAAGAGAAATTTACATCCCGAAAATTGCAGATCCTCCCCCACACTTAAATATTGCACGGTCCTCCGTGCATGCACACAATTCGGGGGTGAAGAGATGTGAGGCTCCACCTTCAGCTGGTGGGTATCGGGGCTCCAGGTTGCTGTATAAACAAATAAACAAGAATTGAGGAAAAGTAAAATGTGTGTGGTATAATGAAATACAATGTGCGTATTCTAGGTGTGCACGGTCTAGAACACACACATTAGCCGGGTAAGCACGGTAACCACATAATTAAAAAAATGGTTAAGAAAGATTTCCTCAATTAAGTATCATAGGTTGCAAATAAAGAATAAGCAAAACTTAAGGCACAAGCAACCCTAGGTAACCGCAAAAGTGAATTGAGTATATGAGATATTGGATATTGATGTTGTGCAAGTGAAAGCGTAAGATGAATAGAAAATGGCACAATCAACAATAACCAATCTAATGATGAAGGGGAGACTACCTGTTCATTCCCAACATAATGCAATAGTCACATAATAAAGGTACTTGTTGCAAAAAGTGATAATCTTTATAAGAATCAAGTCAAGTCACTCAAACAAATGCAAGGCATTAAAAACAAACAAGTATCTTGTTATGTGATTGAATTGATATGAAAACCAAGGTGAACAAGTGAGTTCAACTCAATTCACTGAAGTAAAAGTGCACAATTCAAGATGCCAAACAAGGATAAAGTTTAATGCATATGGTAGCTACAACATATGAATCAAACTCGCAATTCATCTAGGCAATTAAATAAAGACTTAATGCTCACTACACATATTCATAAAAAATTAAACCAAAATTTAAGCAAGAAGCAACCCAATCAACATCAAACAAACACTTGCAATTTATTCAATTAACAACAATTAAACTAAAACTAATATAATTACTAAAATAAAAAATGAAACGAAATAAAAACTAAGCAAGACAAGTAAAAAAATAGAGGAAAAGCAAGAGAAGGGAAAAGTGGAGGGGGTGGAAGTGCGTTGGGGCTTAATTTAAAGCGTAATAAAAATTTGCCCAAAACATCACTTGTGCGTACGCACAAGTATATGTGCGTACGCACACAAGGTGGAAAAGGGAAGGTGTGCGCTCGCACAGGTCGTGCGAGTGCTCTGGACAGAAAGGGAATTAAGGAGTGTGTGTATGCACACGGGTGTGCGCACGCACAAAGGACTTTTTTTTGTGTGTGTAAGGATCATGTGTGCGTACGCACACAGTTCCGTGCACACGCACAAGAACAAAATTGGGCAGGGGTTCATGTGCACAGGCTGTGCTAGCGCTCACAACAGAATGGGTGCAAGGGGGTGTGCGTACACACAAGATGGTGCGTACGCATAAAGTGCGCATAAAGAAGGTTGCGTGTGTACGCACAAGGGCGTGCGCACACACAAAGTGCCAGAAAATAGGGGAATGCGCGCGCACAAGGTGTGCGAGCGCTCCCAACAGATGGCATACATGCTTGTGTGCGTACGCATAGGGTGGTGCATACGCACAGGACGCAAAACTTTGTTGTTGTGTGCGTGCGCACAAGGGTGTGCGCACGCACATGCCCTGTTTTTCCCAAAAAAAATTTTCAAAATCTAAGGCTTTAAGCCTTAACTCAACAAAAGCTCAAGCCCCAAAACATTCAAAAACCCATAAATTCACGATCCACACAGAAATTAACCTAACAAATCTCAAAATTAAACTTATTCTAAGCTAACTAAAACTAGCAAACATGCAATAAACCAAAATTATAAACAAGGAGAGGGTAAGAACAATGTTACCATGGTAGGGTGCCTCCCACCTAGCACTTCTATTTAAAGTCCTTAAGTTGGACTTTATTGAGAAGCTCTTTGAAATTCCACCCAAGCTTGTATTCTCCAAAACTTTTGAGATTCCAAAGCTTGTGCACCCAAATATTGTTGTGAATTTCTTTCATTCCATCTAGGTAACAAGCATTTGAAATTCTCAATTCCTATAACACAATAGCAACAACAATCATAATGCAATGGGTGAGAATTCATAGGATAAAAAGAAAATAAAAACCAAAGGTAATAAGAACAAATAAAATGAACTCCTAAAACTAGCAAAAACAAGCAATCAATCAAAACAGGCTATTTACATATTAACATATTTACAATAGCCAACAATTAAGCAAGCAACATATGCACAATCAACCAAAAATAAGCTATTCATAATATTCATATATGCACAATAGCCAACAATAAGCACACATTGCGATTCCCCGGAAATGCCGCCAAAAATTTGATGAGAGAGAATTAGTGTTGATCTAGAATTTCTCAAAATAGGATCACTTCGTTGCAAGTATAACCAAATCAACAACTAACTCTCAATATCAAATTTCAATCTAAAAATGTCACAATCCAAAGCAAATATTTACCGAGGGTATTTAAGCTCCCGGGTTGTCTTCCTTAGGAGTTGCAATGAAATGCTCATTATTGGCTATGGAGAAATGGGGTGGTTGATGACATGAGACAAGGAATGTAAATAGGAAGGAAGTAAAGATGCTTGCAAGGAAGTAAATGGAATGCAATTAAAATAACAAAAAAATGGAAATCAAATGATCAAAAGAGCTCTTGGCAAGAATTGGGGAATTAAGGCTTCCTATTCTAGTTATGGACCACAAACATGGTAATTGTGTAGAATTAATCCCAATTAGTCAATCCTAACATCGAGAATTAGTCAAAAGGGCATAATTGATCTCAATCCACAAATCCTAGCCAACTCTATTAATGGAAGGCTTAGAGTTAGTAGAAACCAAATCAACTAACAATCCTAACCCAACGTAGAATGGACATCCACAACTCAAGTTCACCCAATTACCCAATTTTCCAACCAAGAGTATGAAAAACTAAGCAAAAATCCAACCAAGCATTTTATCAAACACTTGGAAGGCATAAAAAGAAAGCATGGTAAAATAACAAGAAATAATAAATTCTACAACTACTAAGCAAGGGAAGTAAGAATAGCAACTCAATTCAACAATAAAAGAGCATGAAACACAAATTGCATTAAATGTAAATAAAAATAACAAGAGTGTCCATAAACATACAAAGTAACTAAAATGAGAAATTAACAAAATAAACTACGAAAATTAAGGCAATAGAATAAAGAAAAGTAGAAGAACCTAGATGAAGGGGGAGCTTCTCTCTCTAGAAAATAACCTACATGATGCTAAACTAACCCTAACTCCCCCCCCCCTTTTCACATGGAATGATGACCCTTTGATATAGCAAGAATCAGCTTCAGAAAGTCCCAAAACTGGGCTCTGGAGGCCCGGAAATCGCCCCCAGAGATTTGCATTAAGTGAGTCACGTGTTGGGACTTGTGCGTACGCACAGTGGGTTGTGCGCACGCACACTCCAACGTGTGCTTCTCCTTTGTTTTCTTCATGTTTTCTCCCTCTTGCATGCTCTTCTGCCATCTTTACCAAGCCATTCCTATCTTCTACATCTGAAGTCATTCACAAACAATATCAAGGTATGGAATGGAATGTAAATGGAATAAAATTGATTAAATTAAGCACAAAATAGCATGTTTTCACAGTTAAGCTCAATTTAGGGAGAGAACACAAAAGTATGCTATTTGGACGAATAAATATGGGTTTATATGATGAAATCCACTCAAATCAAACCAAAATTCATCATCAAATATGGATTTTGGAACGGTCTCGGTCCGTCACTTAGCCTCTTATCTTTCACTATAATAGGACAGTGATCTGATAAACCCCTTGGACCACCTCTTAAGTGAGTCTCTAAAATCACCTCGAGCCATTCCAAGCTAACCAAAGCTCTATCAATACGGCTACAGGATCGACCTCTGAACCATGTAAATTTTTGGTCAGTAATCGGCAAGTCCATCAAACACATATCATGTATATAATTCTTGAATTCTTCTGCCGACAAAAGGTAAGCTATAAGTGCCTCACCTTTCCTCCACCTATACAATCACATTAAAGTCCCCCAAGAAATAACAGGGACCCTGACACAAACCGGCTATATAACTCAACTCCTCTCACACAACAAGTTTCTCATCTCTAGCATGTGCACCATAAACCAAGAAAAAAGCACAATTAAAATTATTCTTCAACAATACCCCTTCAACACACAACCATCTCTCACCTTTATAGCAATTTCTCATTTTAAACAATACATCATCCCATATTAACAACAAACCACCAGATGTACCATCAGACCCAACATACTCCCACCCCGCACAACCATTCTTCCAAATTTTCTAAACATAAAACCTTGTCACTAACTATCTTTTAGTCTCAACCAGACCTAACATATTCAACCTATGTTTTCTCTTAAGGTCTTTCACCATTCTCAGCTTTCCGTCACCCCTTAGCCCCCTAACATTCCACGAACTAAAAATTATTTTAAAATATTATTACACACCTTTTTTGTGAGTTTTGGGCTTGCTCCGTCTTTTGCTTTCTGTTTTGCCAATCTTCTTTTCTGAGCAATTTTTTCATTTTTCTTTTGGAGGATATCAATAATGTCATCTTCTTCATTATATAGCATTGCTCTTGAATCCCTTGCTAAATCTCAAGTCCTTTTGTTTTCCATCAGTTGCTCATCCAATTTTGAACACTCATTGCCACTAGCCTCATCTTCATTGGTATGCCTTTTCTTTCCCAAATTGTCCTATCTGTCACCATAGGTCTCTCTATCATTCTGCACCAGTGGATTTCTATCACAAATCGAACCGATTCCTAGGCTTTTATTAACTAATTCTTCATTACCTCCACCACTATTTTCAGAATTAGCACCAACACCATGTCTATTATTAGCCCCATCGTCTGTGCCCTCATCCCCTTGTAATCCCTCAACCAACGTCTCAACCCCATCAACCCGTCCATTCTATTTCCAATTTCGCAATTCCCCACCAATACTGCATGGCTTCCTCTTCTAACCTCTCTATCACCATCAGCAATGTCCTGCCCTAGCGCACCAACAATGGACCATGGCTCGGCTTCTACCTGGACCAACGGCCGCTACGAATTGCCTCCACCACCATACGCAGCTCAGCCTCCTCCAACACGGGTAGCTCCTTCACCTTGCATCGAGCCACCGCCCCCTATTGGACCAATGGCCACCGTGAACCACCCCCACCAGTGTGCACTACTCGGCTACCTCCAATGCAGGTTTATCAATCACCATGCTTTTCGCCAGCGCCCCAAATTTACGAGGAGTCGCTAGCATCGTTGAAGCATAGCCAGACCCAGTTCCTGTCACCTGGACCCTACCAACCCGACCCAGCTACAATAAAACCAGCCTAGGATGGTCATCAGTAGTGCCCTCCTTCCTAATTGCTAATGAGCTTGGGCCCTCTTGGTACAAATCACACTTTTTGTATTTGTTTTCATTGGTGGCCCGAACAAACTATTTCTTTTATCATTTTTAGCTCCCTTTCGAGCTCATTATGTTTACAAGTATAACCCCACGGAATAGTAAGCTTAGAAGCCACTTCATTACTCTCCTCATATACCACAAAATCTACCAAGCCTTCAATATCACTATAAATTAACTAATGCGTTACCAATTTTTTTTATGAAGCCTTGAATGGTCATAACTCCACTCATTCAAAATTGATTATGAATTTATCAATCTAGCCTCATCTTCAACCTCCTCCCATAACACCTCCATAACTACTTTTGTTGCCTAATCTTCATAATCTGTCAAATTTGTTGGCCTTGTCGACCGTATAGCTGTATCATCACAATCCCTTGTTGTTTTATTTTTACGGTTATTGTATCTTACAACAGCATCCTCCACATTTTCCAAGTTACATTGCAATTCATATGCTTTTCGTCCCACCTCTTTTACCAATACGTCGAAGCCATTGGTATCTATTGTGATATGGACTCATTCATTGATCACATCTATAACACAGGTATCAATTAGTACACGGCTGACATTGAATGAGATGCACGATTCTGTCACTTTATCACACCCAACCATCTCTCCCAATTGACCTCCTATTATCTTGACAGTATCCACTGTCTAAGCATGTAACGGAATCTCAAAATATTCTAACCACACTCTTCGAGATTCATTCTCTCCGACTCGTCCCACCTCCATACACTAAGAAATATCTGTAGCAGGATATTCATTTTGAACGTGCATGTCTCTTCAGCATTCAACAGACTGTCGAAAGTTAATAGAGCTTTATACAATCCCATTTTGTGTACTTGAATAACTTGAGGCAAGTTCTTCGCAATCATATCCTTCAAGGACCTAAAGTCAATAGCTGTTGTCGTTCCACCTATTAGACTTTTTTGCAATCTGTCCAAGTTTTCTTTCGCCACAGCCACTTCTAACTTCTTCGTTCACCCATTCCCATGTGGATCTTGGTCCGTTTTATTCTTCCTCAAATCTTTAGTGCAACTATCTGGGTTTTCTAGGCGTCTTCTCATTCCCGTTGCGGCTGACGAATAATTTCATTTCGATTGTCACCTCCTGGCTGTATCTTCTTCGTGTCCTTCACATTCGATATTCTCCTGTATTTTGCTTCTCCCACAAACACAACCTTACCTCTCAATCTCATATAATTCATTTATGTTATAGCCTTCAAGGCCCCTCCTTTTGTAGTGTACCATATGAACGCAAGAATATACATATTACCACCTTTTTATTTTCGTGATAGATATATGTCATTTATGCGTTTAGTCCAACTAAACAGTTGAAACAGTTCTCTCTTCGAAATTTCTTCTAGGAGATTATCCAAAAAAAATCAAGAACGACTCATTCTCCAACCGTCGATACTCTTCTCAGTTCCAAACTCTAGGATTCTTGACCTGATTCCTAGTTCTACCCGTCTCTGTGTTTCCATTTACTCTCTCTTACTCTCTCTCTCTCATGCTCTCTCTAGCACCACCCTCTTTTTTCCAACTCCAATAATCCAACAAGCAATACTTCAAACAATTTTTTAACCGGAAATGTTTGGTAATCAAAGAAAATCAGCCAAAAATAGCCATAACTTGCCTTATTTAGAATTCATTAATTGTTGCGATAATTAATTGTTTTTTTTTTTTAATAAGGTGAAGATTCCCTTAACTAGTGCATGGAGAGAAATGGCAGGAGTGGTCTCTAGCTATTCGATTGCTTTTCGGTCTTTCCATTGTCCTCTTGGGATGCTCCCTCAACAATGCCACCAAAAACAATTTTGGAGATAATTCAGGAGCTAAAATGCCCATCCAAAATCAAAATTTTTGTGTTGAAGACCTTACATGATGGGTTGTTGGTTCTGCAAAATCTCTATAAAATAACTCCGTTCATCTCGCCATGTTGTCTCGTTGTGGACAGGAAGAATAATAAGAAGTTTAAGTTTGAATATAAGTATAAAAGCAAGATATCTATGGTGGCAATGATTATCTGACAGTTTAAAAGATAAAAAACCTGAAATTTTTTTTAAAAAATGTGTAAATATCTCTTCACGAAGTGTTATCAATAGTTACCATCAGGGAGTGAAATCTACTTTGTGTTGTCTTTTTTTTTTTATCTCTACGATTGTTTCCAAAAATATTAGGTGGAAAGTCCGTATTAATCAATATTGTTATCTTTTTAGATTTTTATATTCATTTTCTAGTGAGTAAAATATCTATCTTTTTAAAAAAAATGATGTATGTTTTTTAAATTGATTTTGAGAAAAAGATGAATTCTAGAAAGCAATATAAATCCTAATTAATTTTGTTTTGATATAACAAATTAACTGATTTATTTGGATAATTGATAGAAAAAAATTCGTTTGATCATTCTGTTTAATCAATTATATTGTTTTTTTTTTATGAAAAATAATGGGTTTAATATTGGGTTCAGTTAAATTTAAAGTTAAAATAATTTAAGGCAGGATTAAAAACAATAATTAAAATTTAAAATTACCAACTATAAATTATTTATTAAACACTGATCGGTTCACCTCATCTCGAATTTTTTTTGGTTGCCCACGGTATCTTTCAACCCGATAGGTCAAGGACTAATCCATTGCAGATCGGAGCTCTATTTAAGGTTCTGCCGCTGGCTAATGGGTTGCTGCATGCACAAGTAGAATTTCCGTTAAATTTTTTGTTTAAGTTTTGAAATTGGGTAATTAAGATTTCTTTTTATGTATTATCGGTTTCTCTCTTCATTCAAGTAGTTGGTTAACTGAGAAAATGATGGGCGTGCATAATAATTTTTGCTTAGCTAATTAATTAATTAATTCTTCACAATCACACATATATAGCTAGCTAGAGAGGGTTGATCCAATTATGGACTGAAGAATCACTGGTTTTATTGGTTCATATTGGTTGTATCACGCATACTAAAGATGCTGGAAATTTTGTCTCCATATATAAATGTTTTAGACAGAAACAATTAAACAAACTTAGATTATTTTCAAGGATTGAGATTTTATTATATTGTTGCCAAACAACGAAGAAAATAAAGACACACCTACTTCGAGCTTTGTCCCTTATGATCTGACATCCTATATATATATACATACGTGTGTGTGTTTTATAATTAAATTAAATTTAACGTAATTAACTATCCATTACCCTAACCTAATGTATAACAGCTCATCCTTAACGGATGATTTATATAAGTGCGATAATTGTTATTATTATATCTTTCTAAGAACGAAATAGGTCCAGAAGAATATAGCAGCATGCATGCAGAATTGAATAAACAAGATGAATATATAAATCAAAAAACACTTTTTCAACAAATTATTTAATACGAAGTGTTCCAAGATTTAA
>NW_015496004.1:0-12895 GCF_000816755.2 Arachis ipaensis
CATTGCTAAAGTCATCAGAGAGTGCTGGTGCTAAGCTGCACCAGTAAATTGTGAACCCGGTTAAACCGGTTTTCTGTTTTTGACAAAAACAGACCAGGTAACCTTATAATATCATTCAAGTATTTTATAATACTAATATAATGATAATATTATACTATTATCTCTCTCCTCTCATGAATCGAGTCCGGTTCGTCAAACTAAGACTATTTACGAAAAACAGAATCAAAACTCTTAACCGATACGGTTCAAAAACTGGGTTTTTCGTGACTACGTTATCGAGCGTGCCTCAGAAAAGGTTCTATCTTAAAGATGACATAATGACAATGAGAATTGAGATACTTGATGATATATCAGAGGTTCTCCCCTTACTGATCTTCCGGTTCGGAAAAGATTTCGCATACTCGAAAATCAGGGTTGTTACAGCTCGAGTGCTTGAGGATGGAGGCATATGAGAATGCCCAGATATACAAAGAGAAGACTAAAGCCTTTCACGATCACCATATTCGAAGGAAGGATTTTCAAGAAGGTGATGAGGTTCTCCTCTACAACTCGAGGCTTAGATTTATGCTTGGCAAGCTCCGTTTTAGATGGGAAGGACCCTTTAAGGTGAAAGAGATAAAGCCTTATGGAGTAGTGGAATTGTTTGACCCTCAAAGAGACACAACTTTCAAAGTGAATGGACATAGAGTGAAGAAGTACCATGGCTACAAGTCACCAAGAGAAGTGGAAGTGCTCCTACTTGAGGATGCACCAAAAGGAGAAGAAGCTTAAGCGAAGGACCATCCAACTTAAGGACGTTAAAGAAAAGGGCTTGGTGGGAGGCACCCCACCGTGGTAAGATCTTCCTTGTGTATACCTTCTTGCTTTTAGCTTTAAATTTTTGTGAATTTTATGACTTCTTGATATTGTTGATTGCATAGGAATGCTAGTTTTATTGTTCTTGTTGGATAGATAGGATGTTCATATATTTTTATCATTTTGGTATGGATGAATTGTTGATATCGGAAAAATGCCTTGCTTCAAATGGTGCATGAAGTTGCAAGTGTTTTCTTTGACTACTAGCTTAAACACCTGCCAAGAATGTGTTAGAATAGCTCTTTCTATGTTGTATATATATATAAAAAAAAAACAACAAGGAAAAAGGGGCATCTGCGCGCAAGCGCACTGTGCACGCGCGCCCCGGTGATGCATTCTACACTCCTGGTACAAAAACCAGAGAGTTATGCCCACCTTGTGCCCACTTCGTGCCAGGCACCCACGCGCCAGCGTTCATGACGCCAGCGCGTGCCTTGAAACATCGCAATTGACGCGCAAGCGCCCTGTGCCCACGCACGCCGATTGTGCAATCTGGACTCCCTGGTACAAAAACCAGAGAGTTGTGCCTTCTTTGTGCCTATTTGATGCCCGCGACTGATGCGCAGGTGTACTTGGCGCGTCCACGCCGATCGCCAACTCGATCAAGCACGCGTCCGCGCGCTGTGCGTGTCCGCGCACTGTGCGCTTCTGCGCGCCTGTGCTACATGCTTACTCTGGTACAAAAAACCAGAGAGTTAGGCCTACTTTGTTCCAACTCTGTGCCAGGAGCCCCGATGTCTTCACGCGTACGCGCCCTTGATGCGTACATGCACTTCGCTCCACCCTCACTGACGCGCCAGCGCACTGTGCGCGCGTGCCGGTCGCGCGAATCAGTTTTAAAGCTGCGCGCCCTGCTTCTATTCCTCTCCCACCTTCTTTCTTGTTTCTTTCTTCTTCTTTCTCCATCACCTCTCTTCTCTTCCTTTTCTGCTTCCATACTTCACCACCGTCTCCGGCCACTCACCGACGACCACCACCACCTCCAGTGGCACTACATCTCTTCTATTTCTTTCTCATCTTCCCAAAAGAAAACTTAACCTTGTTCTTTTACACATCTCAAGGTTCTACTTCTTCTACATCACTTCTTTTACTCTCTTTGCATAATCTCTTCTTTTCTTAGATATTTCTTGCTAATTCCCTTATTTTCTCTTTTAGTTTCATGATTATACTACTTGCTTTTTGCTTGTTTACTTTTTCTTCTTCTTGCTTTTCCATAGATGTTGAACTTGAACTTTGATTTATTTTGGTAGATCTTGTTATTTTTCATTATCTTTGTAAGTAGGGGACGTTATGTGATGATTGATATTTCGTTTTGGGCCTCTAATTGATTGAGTTTTCATAATTGCTCATTGCTTGTTATTTGCACACCAAGTGTTCGAGGAAATGCACAAATGCCATTTTGGTTTATTTTGGTCATATACTTTCAAATTAGTGCTCCCTCCTCATTCACTTGTTCTCTTTTAAGCATGTCGAGTTCACTTTGCTTTATGCATGCCAATTAGATACTCATTGAATATGACTTGCTCTTTATGATGGATGCTTGAGCTTATTCTTCTTATGCCATTTTGCATGCTTTACTTACTCTTGCATCCCATGCCAAGTGTTGTGACCCATGTCTCCATAATCGTTTATTGAACAAGTTCTTTTGGGCACTACTTCTCACTTGGATGCATTGAGATGACTCTTTGGGTTCAATGTTTTCCTTCTTCTCCTTCTTTTTTCAGGATGGCCACCAAGAAAGGTAAGGAGAAAGCTCCAAGGAGACCGGCCACAAAAAGGGCACCCCAAAAGTCAACCTCTAAGGTGACACTACACTAGGAGCCAAACCCCTATCCAAGAAGGTGAAGGCACCCGCTCCTATTAATGAAAAAGAAAAGAGCAAACCGGCAAAAGATTCTTCAAGGTTCCCCAACCGCTTCTGTGAACTTGTGTTCCCCTCCATGGTTGTGAGGAACTATCATCCTGAGCATCTACTCGCTCCGCCGGACAAGATTGCTCCTTGTATTCTACCCCGCATCGAAAGACGAGGATGGGAGTTTCTTTTGAGAAAACCACGGGAGATCAATCTCTCTTGGGTGGTAGAATTCTATACTAACTACCATCTTCCCTATCTTCAATCGGTATACGTGCGCCAGAAGCAAGTCCCAGTTTCAGAAGAGGCTATTTAGCAAGTGCTTAATGTCCTATCAGTACCAAGTGACATGGATGGCTACCAAGAAGTCCTACGTCAGTGAGAAGAATTTGGGTTCGATTGGGACTCGATCCTCCTAGTCATTGCTGAGCCGGAGACATTTTGGACCCAAGGTCGACTCCGGATGCGGCCCAAGTGCATTGACACATGCTCCCTCACTGTAGAAGCTAGAGCTTGGGCCCAGATCCTATCCCACTATGTGCTACGTAGCACCCACAAGTCATCCTTCACGGCGGATCTCGCCTTGCTTGTTTGGTGTGTTCTCAAGGAGAAACCGGTGAACATTCCGCTTCTTGTCAAGAAAGCGATGGGTCAAGTCCACGCCCGGGGTAATTTGCCATTTCCAGCATTGGTATCTAATTTAGTTGCTAATGCAGGTGTTCCTTGGGAAGCCATGGACACGAAGGCTATAATCCTGGCTAAGGGCGATGTTGTCCCAAGCGGGAAATACTTACAGCTTCCCATGAACAATCCTAGCCTTGACATGGCCCCTCCACTTATTTTTCCTTCCACCTCATCATCACCACCACCACTAAGATCCACCCATCAACGGATAGAAGATCTACACCAGAAGATTGATAGATATGAGCGGCGCAACCAACGCTGATACACTTACATCAAGAAGCTTATGCGCTGTGTAACCCCTAGCATGGAGGAACCCAAAATATTCACATCCACCTCAAACCCAAGTGATGGGAGCTCTGATGAAGGGGATAGTGACGGTTCCGCTCCCAACCGCCCTTTGCGCATTGTTGGTAGCACGGAGGACCGTGCTAAATTCTAAGTGTGGGGAGGTTGTTCGACCAATCTCCATGGGTAACAATCTCTTCCTTTCAACACCCATGGATCTATCTTTTGCCTAGTAGTTAGTACATTGCATGCGTAGTTAGTCTTGCTTGTAAATATTCCTTGCAAGATAGTTGGTCTCTATAGAGTTACTTGGTCAAAATAATGACTTCTTCCCCAAGAAACTGTTATTTTGGGGTACTGATAAACCCCGATTTTGTGGTTTATCTTGTGCTTAATTTGGGAGATTTTATCACTTTTTCTCACATTTATTCAATGAAATAGCATGGTTTTGCAATTCTCCCTTGATTTGTGCTTAAACGTGAAAACATACTTTTTAGGCCTTAAAATAGCTAAATTTAACTCACTTTAATTCCATTCGATGCCTTGATATGTTTGTTGAGTGATTTCAGGTTCATAAGGCAAGTATTGGATGGAAAAAGTGAGGAGAAAAGCATGCAAAGTGGGAGAACTCATGAAAAAATGAAGGAACCGCAGAGCTGTCAAGCCTGACCTCTTCGCACTCAATCGACCATAACTTGAGCTACAGAGGTCCAAATGAGGCAGTTCTAGTTGCTTTGGAAAGCTAACATCCGGGGCTTCGAAATGATATAAAATTTATCATAGTTTCTTGACGTATAAGAGCGCACACGTGCCATGTACGCGTGCACACCGATGGAGCACGTGGTTCACTAAAGTGAAATCGTGGCCAATGATTTTGCAGCTCATTTTGGGCCCAATCTAACTCATTTCTGATGCTATTGAACCCAAGGATCCAGGGGAAAATGAACCAAGTAGTCATAGTTTAGTTTTTATCATGTTTTAGGATAGAAATTAGGGTAAAATTAGTTTAATCACTCTCAAATTTCTCTTTCAATTCTTGTTTTGATTTCAATTCTCTTTATATTTTAATGTTCTATTGTCTTAATCATCTTAGTTTCTCTTGTTAATTTCTTATTTTGCTTTCTCTTATGTTGATGAACAATTGTTGGATCTTGATTTCTTCTAATGCAATTTTACATTTCTATGTCTCTTGATGTTTACTTCATTTGCTATTGTTGATTTCTTGCTTGTGGTAGTTGTGGGTTCTTTTAATTCTTGCATTTTATGATGTTTACTTTTATTGCACACTAGGTGTTTGATGGAATGTTTCCTTTAGTTTTTGAGTAGTTTTCTTTGCTCTTGGCCTAGTTCGGTTATTTCTATTTGGGGTTGAACTTGTGACAACCAATTCCTTCTAAATTTGATCTGCGGACTATTTGTCGGTTGAGGACTATACTTGCAATGCGAAATTCTTGTGAATTTTGTTACCGACAGTATTCGTAGCCCATCAATCACATCGGCAAGATGAGAACTAAACTCATCGCCCGATTACAATGAAGTCGGCAAGGTGAAAGCAAACAAAAATAGATTAATGCAGGAAGTTATAAAAAGTAATCCATAAAAAGTTTCCTGGCGAGGCCTGGCTAAAAATGGACTACTAAAAATAACTTAAGAAGTACCGACAAAGAAGTCGGACCAGGCACTCAACAAAAGTTATAAAAAGCAATCCATAAAAAGTGGTCTGACGAGGTCTTACTAAAAATGGATTACTAAAAATAACTTAAGAAGGACTGACAAAAGAGAAGTCGGAACAAGCCAACCAACGAAGAAAGTTATAAAAAAGTAATGCATAAAAAGTGGCCTGACGAGGTCTTACTAAAAATGGATTACTAAAAATAACTTAAGGGGATTCGACAAGAAGAAGTCGGACCCAACCCATCAATGCACAGAGTTATAAAAAGTAATCCATAAAAAGTGGCCTGACAAGGTCTCACGAAAAATGGATTACTAAAAATAACTTAAGAAGGACCGATACAGAGAAGTCGACCAATGAAAGCGGTATCTCAAACGAACAAAGTCGACCATCCAAAGCATGCGCTAAAAAGAAACGCAGCTTTGTCCAAAAAGCCACAACACCACAACAAGGCTATTAAAATTGTTCAAAAACTAACTAAAAAGGTTCTGCCAGAACACTAAAAAGTTGTCGAGCAAGTTAGCCCTAAGGGTCATCTTGCCCAACCAGAAGACAGATAAAAGATCTAATCAAAAAGTGGTCGGACAAGCAGAATACCAACACTCTATAAAGATCTACAAAATTTGCAAAGTTTGCAAAAGAACAATCAGCATACCGAAAGAAACACAGCAATCATTAAAAAGACTCAGGAGGCAACCTAGAAGAGGACCTCACGAGTTCAAAAGTACTTTGTTTATCTACAAAGTTGCATAGAAGCAACTAACAATCAAAGGAACCAAGTTATAAACAAAGTTACAAAAACTAGAGTTCCAAAGCCCACAAGTCGGGCTGTGGAGATAAAAACACATAAATCATCAGGGGTGCAAAGACTCCCCAGTAGCAGCATCAGTGGTAGATGAAGGAGGAATCATATTCACAGGGACGGCATCCACGGTCCCATCCACACGATTAAGAATTTCACAATCCGGATCAGGTTGAGAGTGGTCGACCTCAGCAGAAGGATTTGAAGAAGTCGTGGCTGTAGAAGCTTTGGCTGGTGGTGCAGAAGGAGGAGGCTCATCATCCTCGTCATCTGGGGCAAGCACTATTCTGCCATCCTCCACCACATTATCTAAGCTAAAGAGAGTCAGGTCGAGTTCAGGAGCAAGAACATGGACTTGGGCCCTCAAATTATCATAAGCACCTGTCACGTTATCTACCAGCTGACTCTGGAGGTCGGCATAATCCATGTGGGCAGTTTCAAGCCTCTCCCTCAGCTCCAACACCTCGGCATAAGTACGGGTATAGCTCTCCTTATAGTTTTTTGCCGTTTCCTCAGCCAGATTGGCTGCAGCCTCAGCGGCAGTAACCCGTGACTTCTCCTTCTCCAAGTCCAGCTTTAGCTTAATCACCCTAGCATCCAACTCCTCCTTCAAACCTTTAATCCTATTGAACTCTGACCTGGCATCCTCAAGAAAAGCTTTCGTAGCATGAACTGGGGAGTCCTGAACAGTACGGAATAGAGCTGCTCCCATATGGGCCATCCGAATACTGTTACTAGTGATAAATTCAAGTGTTGAAGGAGGGACACATCATCCATAGAAAGTCAACCAAAAGGAGCAATCTGATCATCAACAAAACCCATAGCATCAAAATCTGGGGCATCCAAGTCATAAGGTTCAACAGTTTTTTGTTTTTTAGGAGGAGGACCAGCAGTAGGAGAAGAGGCAGTGCCAGAAAGGGGTCGAATTGGGTCAGAAGGGACAAACCAGACCTGAGGGGTTGGAATAACCTTCCTCGTCCCAGAAATGCTTGACGGTGGTTTCTTTGGAGGAATTTGAGAGGACTCTCCTTCCGCAACTTTGGCCGAGATGTTGGAAGCAGCTGTCGCCTTCTTAGCTTGACGATAAGCCTTCATAGAATCAACAGACTTTACCATTTCTGAAAAAGGAAAACAAGCAAAATCAAGTTACAATTAAGAAAGGTATAAACTGGCAAACAAACAAACACACAAAGAAAAGCTACAAATAAAGTGAGCGACTACCCAATTCAGTCCAAAGAAGGGAAGGATCTCCTAAAAACTTCTTTGTATCAAGATGGGGAGGCTCTCCCCAGACTTCCTCCAACACATTCACAAAGGCCTGCTCAACCTCATCAAGACTCTCCCAGGAATATTTAGTTACTATTACATTCTTCTGCCAGCACAAAGGGAAGGTAGGCTCATCATTTTCATCCAAAAAAAAGGGCCGAGCTCCTTCAACAACTCGGACATTAAAATAATAGTTTTTAAAGTCCCTAAAGGACTCGTCATACATGGAGAAAACCTTTTTGCCCTGAGTAGCTCAGAAGGAAACCTAGGAGGCTTTCTTCTTAGCCATCCCAGGTTTCGTCAACACAAAAAGATAAAGGAAAAGAGTTTGGGTAGGTCGGATATCTAATTCCTGACACAACAATTGAAAGATTTTTATAAAGCCCTAGGAGTTCAGGTTGAGCTGAGAAGGAGCTACATTGCAAGACCACATCAACTCGGTCTCAAAAGGGATAAAAGTAATGGTAATATTCAACTGACTAAAGGAATAGTCATAAGCGTAGAAAAAAGGGTGCTCTCCTTAAGTTAAAGAGGGAAAGCTAACCCTCTCCTCAGGGTCAGGTGACACTAACTCATAGTTCTTCTCCTGATCCCTATCACTACAAATCCTATGGTGTCTCCTAAGCCGCACACAATACTCAGAGTCAGCAACTGTAACACACATCAGAATAATAGAATCCAGCCAATCTGACATGCCATCCGGGATCTTAGAAGACATTGCAACAATGTTTTTGCGATGTGACATGGGTCAACTATTCCCACAGTAAAAAAATAAAATGGGTTACTACCAGACAACTCGGACAAATAGGGAAACAACTCGGACAATAACATATGAAAATCAAGAAGTTAGAAAAAGGGAAACCCCAGGACTCACACCAAAAGCCCAGGGGCACCCTTTGGAGGCAATAACAAGGCAAGAACCAGAAAAGAGCAAATTGACGACCTATAACATCTCGCAAACAAGAATCGACACTACATGACGCAAAAGCCATCATCACCAACAAAAAAAAATCAAAAGTTATAACATTTTATCATCAGAAGATTGTTAAGCAAGAACAAAGAGAAGTCAGGCAACGATGAAAAGAAACAAGATCACCAGAAGGCACACATACTTCCCTACCAGCAAGTCACTATCTTCCTCTATAGGCAGTTCCAACAAAAGCCAAGACTTTGATCAAGGAAATGCAACCAAAAGAAAATAAAACCCTAAGGAAGCAGAAACTATCGGGCACATGCGTCACAACAAAGTACAGGATCACCGCAAAGATGTAAGCTTGCTCAAAGAAAATCATAAAAACACAAAAAGAAAGATACAATCTTTTCTCAAAAAGGATCAAGACTCTCAGAAGTAAAATAAAAATCACATGCAACAAAAAATTCACAAAAAGCATAAAAGAAAAGAAAATGCCAACTTGAAAAGGAAGAAGAGACGAGCACAAGAAGGCGATCAGGAAGAAAACAGCAACAAAGCTCACTCCAAACAGCCGCCTTCGAAAGCGAAGAGGGAAGCGCGAGAGATGCGAAAACAAGAGGTATAGAGGAATGAAACGTCTTGCGAACAACAAGCGAAGGAGACGGAGAAGAGTTAGAGAAGGAAACTGTAAAGTGAATGTTTTGAAAAAAAGAAAAATTCAAAGTGAGGTGCCAAAAGAGGGAAAAAGGAAACGGCGAAGGGGTATTGTTCCGAGGGTTACCTGAAACTGTAGGTCGATCTCGGACGAGATCTTCTGTGCTGATCGGAGTTGTAGAATCCAACTTGATGGTAGCTGCTGGACCCGCTGTATCCGATTTGTTGAACTGGGGATGGTGCTAATCCTTCGTCACCGGAGGGTGGTGGTACCTGTAAGGGACTCCGATGCTTAAGTTAGCAAGGGTATTGAGCAGGTTTTTTGTAGAATCAAAGTATGAGTTATAGCCGGGTGCTCCAATGTATTTATAATGGTGAGGAGTGACCTTTTTGGAGAAAAGATAGTTATCTTATCTTATCTTATCTTTGAGTGAAGTCATCATATCTTCAAGGGAACCGCCCTTATCTCTATAGGCTTGGGCTGCCTTTGGATTTGGGTCGTGTTCCTCTGTTTGGGCCCTTTTTAGGCTTTCCTGGTGACTTGGCCGAGCTGTTTGAGAAGAGGTCGGATATTTCTGACTTGAAGAGGTCGGTCGATTCAGCCTGGGTCGGATAGTTCAACCCAGGGTATAAACAGGTATTAAATGAGCTTTTAAACCCTCGCACGTTTTCAAGAGAAGTGCAACACGCTCTACAAAAAAGAGAAAAATGCTTCGCATTCAAAGTAGCCCAGCAGGAGTTATATAAAACGGCAAAAGGCAGAAATTCTCCAGCTCGACTTCTCCAAAAAAGTCAAAGTCTGAAAGACACGACCTTAAAAAAGATCGAGCTCAATCAGGGGCACTGTTCATACCCTGAGTCGAGCTATCCGACCTAGAGAGATCGAAGACAAAACAACCGACCTCTTCAGGTCAGGACCCCCCGACCACTTCTTTAAAAGAGTTCAGCCAAATCGACATGAGAGGCCCGAACAGGCCCAAATAAAGGGACACAACCCAATCTAAAGGCAGTTAAAGCCTAGAAGGATAAGGACGGTTCCCCTGAAGATAAGATAACCTCACTTAAAGATAAAGATAAGATAACTAACTTATCTTATATAAAAAGGTCAGCCTATACTACTATAAATACACTGGAGCACCCATGTATAACTCATACTCTGATTCTACTAAAAAACCTGGTTAAAGCCCATGCTAACTTAAGCATCGGAGTATCTTGCAGGTACTACCACCCTCCGGTGACGAAAGATCAGCAGCATCTCCAGCTCCACCAGTTCCACCAGGTCAGACACGACAGCTCCGCCCACCACAGCAGATCTCATCCGAGATCGACCTTCAGTTTCAGGTAACCCTCGAAACACTGAGAAACCCAGAAAGTACCATAACTATACCCCTCTTCTGGTGTCTCTTGTGGACGTTTACCGGGAGATATGTAACACTTAGAAGATCCCAATGCCTCGCCCGATTAAACACAAGAGAGGAGGAAGTCGGACATAGTATTGCAAATAACACCGAATCTATGGGCATTCTACCAACAAGTGCTACGACCTAAAAATGTCACAGAAAAATTGGCACGAGAAGGGAGATTAGATCGGTTCTTAGCCAATAGAGCGGATGAATCAAAAAAGAGAAGAAGGGATGAAGAGGTCGGATGAGCTGAACGTCCCCCTTACACCCCTGAAAGACATGTTCACATGATAAACGAAGGATTTGCAGGAGGAGGGATCTCTAAATCATCCCGCAAAGGACATCTCAAAGAGGTGTATCGTGTCGGAGAGGGGGACAGGTCACCCGACCTCCCCACTATTACCTTCACTCAAGAGGATGCCGCAGGCATCATCCCGGGGCATGATGACCCCGTGGTCATTACAATCGTACCCACCAACGCCAACCTCCACCGAACGTTGGTAGACCAAGGAAGTTTTACAGATATCATGTTCAAATCCGCCTTCGACAAGCTCGGCCTACAAGAGAAAGAGCTCAGAGCTTATCCAAATAGCTTGTTCGGACTCGGAGATGCCCCAATCCAACCACTTGGGTACATCCCACTGCACACAACATTTGGAAAAGGAACACGGTCTAAACGTTGAGCATAGACTACATCGTAGTCGATGTGAACTCCACATACAATGCCCTTATAGGATGGACATCGTTAAATCAACTCGCCGTGGTGGTCTCCACTCCACATCTAAACATGAAGTTCCTAACTATAGAAGGGATCGCTACCATAAAGGGGGACCAAAAACTCATGCGACGCTGTTACAACGAAATTCTGAACCTTAAAGGTGACCCCAGAGGAAAGGAAACCAATACCATAGAACTCGGGGGAATTCGAGCTCGCGAAGAACGTCGCCCTCAGCCGGAAGGTGAAACCAAAGAAGTTCAAATTGGAGACACTCAAGACAAAACAACAAACATAGGGGCGAATCTAAATGAAGACCTAAAGGAGCTACTAACAAAGCTCCTAAAGGATAATTCCGACCTCTTTGCATGGAAGGCCGCCGACATGCCCGGCATTGATCCTGGACTAATGTATCATAAGTTAGCCGTATATCCTGGGTCTCGGCTAGTGCAGTAAAAATGTAGAAAGCATGGTCCAGAGAGGTCACAAGCCATAGAGGAGCAGGTACAGGCCTTGCTGGAGGCAGGATTCATAAGGGAGGTAAAATATCCATTGTGGCTAGCCAATATAGTATTGGCCAAAAAGTCAAATGGGAAGTGGCAGATATGCACTGATTACACCGACCTCAACAAAGCCTGCCCAAAAGATCCTTATCCACTGATGACTTGCATCATTTACCCTTTTTACCTAGGCGAAAGGACCATAAAAAGAGCACATATTCATTGTTTCAGTGCAATTTCATGAACTAAATGATAAATATTATGGTACATTGCTTTGAAATGGGTTTGTGTTAAATTTTGTAGCAAATGATAGAAAAAGAAGCAATAAAAGCACTAATAGAGGAAGCACACTCTCAAGGTGGCAAAAGAGTTGGAGACAAACTCAAAGAGAAGCAAAGAGGATTTGCAACCCTTACTTCTTCACACTCAAACAAGAATAACTCGAGCTACAAAGCTCCAAATGAGGTGATCTTAGTGCCATTGGAAAGTAGACTTCCAGAGATTTCCAACCATATATAACACTCTATGGTAGACACTAGATTTGAGGGTGAAAATTGTAGTTCTTTCAACGCTACATGCTCGGTGTGGCACGCCAAAACCTGGGCATGGCACGCTGGGACAAAATTCCAGCAAGCATGCCAGACTGACCTCTTCATCTTCAAAAGATCATAACTTGAGCTAGAGAAGTCCAACTGACATGCTTTCAGCGGCGTTAGAAAGCTGAGATCTAGAGCTTTCCAATGATATATAATAGTCTATAGTAGGTATTTAATTTGGGGACCCAAACAGATCAATAATTCAGTGTGCAAGCTTTCCCAAACCTTCACAAGCCCAAAATGCCACTTCAATGACACTCCACATTGGGCCACTTCTAATACTCCAATTCCTTCATTTATTCTTCAATGTTTCAAACTTCTACGAAGAGAATTAAAAGTTCACAAGTCCAAGTCAAGCCACAATTAACAATCAATCAAGGCCACAAGAATCATCTAGAAGTAATTACGAAATTTGCATTTGATTGTAATTTCATTTGAATTTGTAATTTAGGTAGCTTATAAATAGGACCTTAGCTTCATTCTAGAATTCAATTATCTTGGAAAAGAGATTAAATGTAATTGGGTTTTATGGGAACCTTGGAAGAGGAAACATAAAACCATGCTTGAAATTCTTTCTCACACTTGAATTAATTTGGGTTTTGGTGTTTGGATATGGTGACTGATGAGCGGATAATTTATACGCTTTTTGACATTGTTTTTAGTATATTTTTAGTAGGATCTAGTTACTTTTAGGGATG
>NW_015496005.1:0-494 GCF_000816755.2 Arachis ipaensis
GAATGATGAAAAAGGAGAAATGTTATTGATAATCTGAAAAATCATAAAAATGATTCTTGAAGCAAGAAAAAGCAGTGAAAAACACGAAGCTTGCGAAAAAAATTATATAGAATAAAGAAAAAAAGAAAAAAGAAAGAAAAGCAAGCAGAAAAAGCCAATAACCCTTCAAACTAAAAAGCAAAGGATAAAAAGGATCCAAGGCTTTGAACATTAATGGATAGGAGGGCCCAAAAGAATAAAATTCTGGCCTAAGCGGCTAAAATCAAGCTATCTCTAACCATATGCTTGTGGCGTGAAGGTGTCAAGTGAAAAGCTTGAGACAGAGTGGTTAAAGTTGTGATCCAAAGCAAAAAGAGTGTGCTTAAGAACTCTGAGCACCTCTAATAAATCACTATTTTATGGTTTATCTTATACTCAATTGAGTGGTTTTTATCAAGCCTTTGCACACTTATTCATACTATTTGCATGGTTTTACAATTCCTTCCCAGAATTTG
>NW_015496005.1:1918-2259 GCF_000816755.2 Arachis ipaensis
TATGGATGCCAATCATTCTGAACTTCAAAGGATAAAGTGAGATGCCAAAAATGTTCAGGATTGCAGTTGTAAACCCCACTATAAGAAGAGACATGGGCTTAATCAAACTCTCATTCTCATGCAAATTCACATTCTAAGCTTATATTAGTTTTGGTTGCTTGAGGATAAGCAACAGTATAAGTTTGGTGTTGTGATGCGTGAGCATCTTTCCTATCTTTTCCTAGTGAATTTGCATCTAATTTGTGGAATTTAATAAAGAATAATTATCTTTTAGCCAATATGGATGCTACTTTGAGTCTTTTGTAATTTTGTTTATTTTAGGTAGCATTTGGCGGAATTTG
>NW_015496005.1:4916-5490 GCF_000816755.2 Arachis ipaensis
AATGACTCAGAGGATGGAAAGGAAGCATTCAAAAGTGGAAGGAATACAAGAAGTTGAAGAAATTGCTAAGCTGTCCAGCCTGACCCTCTCGCACTAAATTTATCATAACTTGAGCTACAGAGGTCCAAATGATGCGGTTTTAGTTGTATTGGAAAGCTAACGTTTGGGGCTTCGCAACGATATATAATTTGTCATAGTTGCCTTGAAGCCAGGTGACGCAAACGCGTGGATCACGCGAACGCGTGACCTGGCAAAAACACAATCCACGCTAACGCGTGGACGACGCTTCCGCGTGACTTTGCAGCAACCTGTACGAACCAGAAATCACTGGGGGCAATTTTTGGGCTATTTTTGACCCAGTTTTTGGCCATGAAAACACAGATTAGAGGTTATAAAGTGGAGGAACCCATTCATTCATTAAGCAAGCTTTTCATATTCACAATTTTAGGTTATTAGATGTAGTTTTAGAGAGAGAGGTTCTCTCTTCTCTCTTAGGATTAGGATTTATATTAGGATTAGGATTTCATCTTCTGCAATCACAGGTTCAATGTTCCTTTTATTTATTTTATCAATT
>NW_015496005.1:8618-12503 GCF_000816755.2 Arachis ipaensis
AACTTGTTTAGAAATAAAATTGGATCTGAGATGTTTATGCCGTTTGAAGAACGGGTGGAAAATGATTTGAAACGAAAAAGTAATGCCCGTCGGAAGTTTGTGGTTTAAAAATGTAATCCTGCAACTTTTTAACTTAGTAAAATTTTTATTAAAACGTATTCCGACGTGCACGCATGGTCGACGCACACGCATCACTCACGATTTTTACTTTCTTATGCGTGCGCCTGGTTGACGTGTACGCGTCGCTGTATTGACACAGGTGCGTGGTATAAATTTCAGAGAGTTGTAATGGTAGCGTGCCGGTTTTGTGCGAGGAGCGCAAAACGCATCCATGCGTACGCGTGGCTGACGCGCACGCGTCACCCTACATTTTAATATGTATATGATTAATGATTAAATGATTATGATTGATTGAGGAAGCTTGAACATGTGGCGAGTATGCCGGAGATGCATATATGATTAATGAATGAATGTGGTAAATGAATAATGATGGAAAATGTTGAATGTGAATATGCTTGTGTTTTCTCTATGGTTGTAAGGGTGACAGGGCACCGATACCCTCTAATAGTGACAGGGCACAGATACACTCTAATGGTGACAGGTCATAGATACCCTTTATTGGTGACAGGGCACGGATTTCTTCTAATGGTAATAAGGCGCAAGAGAGAGACTGTACCAGGGTAGTAGCAAGGGTCGTGGTTCATCCCGCTTGCTCCGAGTTATTGTTTGAGAATTGGTAATAATGGAGAGTGATTATGAATGAATGTGTATTTGTGATACCTGGGTAGTAGCAAGGATTGTGGTTCGTCCCACTTGCTCCGGGTCAATGCTTTAGATACCTGGGTAGTAGCAAGGATTGTGGTTCGAACCACTTGCACCAGGTCAGAGATTGTGATGCCTGAGTAGTAGCGAAGGTAGTGGTTTGTCCCGCTTACTCCAGGTCAGAGATTGTGGTACCTGGGTAGTAGTAAGGGTTGTGGTTCGTCCCACTTGCACCAGGTCAAAGATTGTGACGCCTGGGTAGTAGCGGCAGTAGTAGTGATTCCACTCGCTCCAGGTTGAGCTTTTAAACACCCGCCTGGGTTGTAGCCACAGCAGTGGTTGTTCCACTGGCTCTGGGTTAAGCGGGTAGTAGTAAGGGGGTTGTAGCTCAAACCCACTTGCTCCGCATGGGTGTTTCTGTCCATGGTTAACTACCAGGACGTGTCGGATTGGCTATATAACCGACAGATGATATCATCAACCATAGGGTAGGCATACATCATTTGCATATGTTTGACTTGTTTGGGTTTGCCTATTTGTTTTAGATTGCTAAATTGTACGTATATACTATTCTACCTGATTAAATGCTACTTGCTTTACTTGTACTTTAATTGTGTATTACTTGTCTGTATTGCTTGTGTTTATACAACTGAGAGGTCCCTCATGCTAGTGTCAGGTTAACGCTGAGGGCTGTTCTTGTTGAGATGGAGTAATGATATAATTAATTAAAAATGACGATTATTGAATGAGGTAATTTGAGTTTCATGGGTTTAGGTAGTGGAGTGATTTCACTGCTCCAGGTAAAAATGAGATAATTTGAGTTCCCTGGGTAGACGCAGTGGAGTGATTTTACTGTTCTAGGTAGAAAATGGGATAATCTGAGCTCCCTGGGTAGACGCAGTGAAGTGATTTCACTTGCTCCAAGTGAGGATATGAAGTATTGATATAGAATTGTTGAGACAAAATAGCTGGTGATGGTTTTGTTTGTGATTCTGATTCTGATTTGTTGGAGAGTGAGAAAGATGGAAAGCATGAGGAAGAGGAATTAGATTTAGCATCCCCTTATGACAGTTGCCTATTTATGGATTAGCGAGAACATAGGATGAATATTTGGTGAAAGGAAGTTTAGGATGCTTAGTGAGTTTTTATTACAATACATTGTATTTATTTGGCACTTTTACCGTACTAGGAACCCATGGGTCGGGGGTTCTCATTCCGTATATATCTCTTATTTTTCAGATGCAGGTCCAGGTGCTCAACAGTGAGCTGTGGTTTGTCTGAAAGACGGCGAAGACCTCTAAGATCTCTTATTTACTTTTACTTAGATTCTCTTCGCTTTTGTTTTTAAAGAACTCATGCTATGTAACTGATCCTTTTGAAAACTTGCCTATAGTGGCCCTTGTGTATCATTTGGTAGAGACTAGGAGATATGGTTGTCAAACTGCTTTTATACTATACCCTAGCAGGCCTAAACTTCGCGGGTCGCGACTAGTGGCTATTTACTTATGTTATATATCTATATATTGTCCTTCTCTTATTCTCCTTAATGCCTTTTTTCTGTATATCGCTTTCGACTTCACGTTTTATCTTTTAGTTGTTGATGCGTGAGTGATACGACTTCTCGATTTTATTTTTACTCTTTTCAGGCTTCTCGATTAATACTGCTTTCAATTTTACTTATAATTATGTATTAAAAATTCCCTTGAGAGTCGTACCACCTTATTATCATTGACTTATGACTCGAGCATAAGGATTTGAATATTAGGGTGTTACATTATGGTATCAGAGTAGTTCGTCCTCGTGAGCCCGAGGGATGGAACTGTTTATGTTTAAATGCATACTCTGAGTTTGTGCGTGTGTTAGTTAGGGTATCTAACCGATACATCTAGCATGAAGTCCATAAGTGTACCTTTGGTAATTTGAAGCACTTAATTTGAGATATTAAGTCTGATCACCTCGATATCGCTTGGCTAATATGGACAAGACCTGAATGGTGTCTCATGGACATGAATGAAATAATCGGGGAGGAATTCCCTTGAATGAACCGGTGAGAGCACGCCGAGATAGAAATTTTAACAGTGGTATGAGTGATATATGTGATATTAATGTGTCGGTTTTAGATGGTTGAGTGAAATACTTCGAGGCGAATAGTTGATTGAATGATTTTTGTTTAATTAGGTTTGAATTTATAGGATCTTGAGGATTTAGAGTATAGGAGGCTTGTGAATAGGTTTTGCTATTGTTTGGATTTGAATTGGAATGAAAGTTTGTGAAATTGAACACTTGTGTAGGAATTGAGAAATGACTAATTATCAAGAAACTTATGTTATAGGTCTTGAATGATTAGGATGTGAATTGGAATGACATTGGGTAGATGGTGAATTGTTAAGTGTTGAGGTATGTAGAGTATAAATTGGGCTTGGACTTGGCTGAGTTTGATATTGGTTGGCATGTGCATGTAGTTATGATAAATGGGATTCATCGGATGCTTAGTATGTAAGGCTATGGCATTACGCTTAAGGAAGAATAAGTGGAGTAAGAGATTTTGGGATTTGTTGATTGAGGTCCTAGATAATGTGTTCATGAAAATTGAAGATTTTGAGGAAATTTTTAAGTTAAACATAGAGATACGCTAGGGACCTAAGTTACCATTGGATTCTTGTGGATGAAAATCAGAATGATGCAGTGGAAACTTGCTGGAGCGTTAACATAGTATGGTAATAATAAGGAGTAGTAGGGTATGATTAGAAATGCTTTATGATTTGAGTACTTAAAAGGTTAGTGAACTAACGCAGATAATGATTCTAGATAATTGGGATAAATTGTGGCTCTGAGCTTTGATGGTTCTGAAATGGATGAGGAAATGATCGTTGATGCGTAATTGGATTTAGATGATGAATGAGTGCAAGTCGTCGTGTTTGAGAGATGAGTACTATGATATTTGGTCATGGTGACCTTTGATTTAGATTGAGATTTTTAATGATTGGTTTTGAAAGACGAATTTGAAAACCATGAAAGTGAAATGCTGATGTTGTACTGAGATTGGTTTGAGGGAACCCGCGGGTGGCAAACTCCAGTTTTTAGGGGAGGTGCTGTCAAAATTTTCCCAAGAATTTGAAAGAG
>NW_015496006.1:0-11981 GCF_000816755.2 Arachis ipaensis
GATCCGGACAGCATCTGCAGTGCTTTCTCTGTCTCTGAATCAGACTTTTGCTCTAACTCCTCAATTTCAGCCAGAAAATACTTGAAATTGCATAAAAATACAAAAACTCAAAGTAGAATCCAAAAATGTGAATTTAACACTAAAATCTATAAAAACTTAATAAAAACTAAACAAAACATACTAAAAACTATATGAAAATGATGGCAAAAAGCATATAAAATATCCGCTCATCACCTCTGCAAGGTTTCAACCTCTTGAAGGCGCTGATTCTCCAGCTGAAGTATGCCAAACATGACCTCTACAAGGTTTCACTAATACTTCTCCGAACGAAATCCTTAAGTAAAATTCAAAACATAAGCCTTTTTCTTATTTAAATCAAACTTAAAACATAATACTTTTCTTAAATAATTTAAAATTGTAAAATAATTTTTTTTCTAAATAAATCGAACTCAAAATATATACTTTTCTTAAATGGATTAAATCTGACATATAACTATTTTATTAATAAATTGAAAATCAAATACTACAAGTTCTCAATTTCAATCTTTTTCTTCTAAATAAAATTTCAAATAAATTCTTAAGACTTAAAACAAAATTTCGGCGGTATTCCCTCTAAAACTTGGACTCTGCCACCCTTCTCGAGTTCCATCCAAACCATTTTTCACACCCTTTTTAAATTATTTCCAATAGATCAAACCAGACAAATTCCAACATTTTTAAATTATCCTATCGTAATCCAGAAATCAAATTCATCAGAATAACTCAGTTCCTGGCTGCACTTAAACTCTCCGAACCTCAAACTTATCACAAATATCAATATATCACAAAAATTTAATCGACAAGTAATCACGACATCAATTCACTTATCAAATACCAATTTAACCGGTGAGAATTTATCAAAACCCTACCTTCGTACGAAATCAAAATAGTCGAAACTCCGGAGAAGCCTTCTGACCGAGCCGTCGAAGAAGAAAACATCCGGAATCGTCTATGCTTCTTAGAACTCCAGTTAGCCGAACTCAAGGGGTAGGGGAGCTACGTCACCGTCGACTTCCACTTGACAAAAATAACGCCAATGTATAAAGGAGGAGGACATAAACACTTACCAGATTAAATTTTTTATTGGGGTTACAAACCGCAAGAAATTGAAGCCGAAAGTTCGGTGGAAGTTACGGTTCTCTCTCTTACTCTCGGTTACTTCTCTTCTCACCGTGCATGAAATGAAAACCAAATGAGGTTAGTTGATGATGATTAATATGATATAAATTGATTAGGTGTCATGCTTACAATAATGGATCCCGCTAGGGAGACAATGGACTATTTGTACAATGGGCTATTGAGTTATAAAATGAACATCTCCCATACTATTTAGAATAATCATCCGAGTACTAGCGATAATAAACATCTTCCCAAAAGCTTAAACTAATTTTGGGGTTCACCAAGTCTCGAACTCTTGACCTTTTGAATCTAGCGCTCTAATACCATGCATGATACCACTCATCCCAAAAGCTTTAGCTGATGAGAAAAGATAACACTAATGATTATATCTCTAATACTCTCTAAACTTCCATTGTACGCATTGTCTAAATATTCCATTGGCTCCTCATATTTTCCCTTGCAATAATAAGTAGTTAGGTGTCACAAGCTTCCTTTTTTTCTTTCTTCATTTTGTTCGGTCACTTGGAAAAAGAATTAAGAGATATGCTGATGATAATATATGATGATGATTAAGGTTGTGTAACATGAAATGCTATTGTTTAATGTCATTCCATGTTTCTTTTCTTTTTTTTTTCTTCTTTCGGTCAATAATAATAATAATAATAAGAAAGTTAAATATGTATGAGTTATTAACATAAATGATATTAGTAACTTAAGAATTAAAAGATATTTGACGAAATATTAGTAATTCTAAACTCATCAAGAAATATCAATAATTAATTTTTATCGGTAAAAACCGAACTTGATAATAATATTAATATTATTATCTAAGTTCCATTATAATTAGAGCAAGTAAAATAAATAAATAAGATAATAATAAAATTATATTACCATCTATTTTACTTCGGGGTTCGAAATCGACTCATCATAAAAAAACTAATCGCTCCAAAATATTATTTTAAAAAAAAACTTGCGTTAATGCAAAAATTAGAGTTGTTACATCCTACCCCCTAAAATAAAATTTTGCTCTCAAATTTTCTTTACCTGTAAACAAATGCGAGTAATCGGTCCTTATCTTATCTTCTAGTTCTCAAGTGTGTTGTGTTTCCTTATCTCGTCTTAACTTACATATAGCAGTTAAAGAAATAAAAGAATGCAACGCACCGAAATCGTAAAGTGCAGTTAAGAAGCGAGTCGTGACACAACAATGACCTTGGGTCTGGGAGTCTGAGTACGAGCATCTTCAGCAGTAATTGTAAATACTCTTACTGGCTGGTGCAATTTAGCTACTCCTTGTACCGACTTTTCTGGACAATTGCTTGCTATATGCCCCGCTTCACCACAATTATAACAGACCCTCATTCCAAAATAACAAGGCCTACCGGTGTGATTCCTTCCACATTACCTACATATCGGACCCTCTTGACTCTGCTAAGGTTGCTTACCAGTGTCCTGTCTTGACCTATTTCCATTTCCAGCAGTATAGCGCGTAGTGATAAATCCCATTTTTAGGGTTTACCTTGTATGGATTTTGAGGGTTTTATCAATGTCCTTTCACACTTATTCATAAAAAATACATGGTTTTGTGTTTTCTTCCCGATTTTGCTTCATGGATGAAAACATGCCTCTTCAGAGTTTATAGGGCAAGGATGGCATAAAAGAGAGGAAGGAAGCATGCATAAATGGAAGGAGCATAGAAATTGGAGCTTTAGAGCTTAAGCAGCGACGCGTACGCGTGCCTTACGCATACGCGTGCATTCGTGCTACTAGGATCGGCGCGAAGAACCCAAAGCTAGAAGCCGGCGCATTCGCATGGCTGAGCCAAAACCTCATGGACGCGCACGCGTGCTATACTCATACGCGTCGGTGCTGGCACGTGATTTTTAAGTGAAATCGTGCTTGGCGAATTCACAGAGGTTGTGGGCCCAATCTGAACCAACTTCGGTGCCAAAACACTTAAGAGGACCAAGGGATGAGGGGATTCTCATTCATTCACACATTTAGATATTTTTCTAGTTAGTTTTTGGAAGTTACATTTTGTAGAGAGAGAAACGCTAGCTTCTCTCTAGGGTTTTGCTTCTCAATTTGGAATTCTCTTGGATCCATTGGTGAGATCTATTGTCAATTCAATTCTACATTGCTTCAAGTTACTTGTGGATCTTAGATTTGGATTTTGTTACTTTGATTTTCATTAATGCTTGAGGAATTTTATGTTCATTGTTGCCAATTGTTTGATTGTTGTTAATCTCTTGTTGTGGATATCTTTGATTTCAAGTTCATTCTCAATTTTACAATGTCTTTCATCCTTGCTCTCCAAGTGTTTGAGAAAATGCCAGCTTTAGCTATGGAGTAGACTTTTCATTCTTAGCTTGGGGGTTGAGATATTGGAGATACTTGAATTATCAATGTCTTTTGTTGATTATCAATTGCAGATTGCTAATTGGTTTGAATGTCACTAAAGCTAGACTTCCCTAGGGTTAGACTAGGACTTGTGAACTCAAATTGATTACTTTCACTTGACTTTTCTTCATAGTAATAACTAATTATGGTCACAATTGATGGAGATGATGATGATAGGAAGTCCAATTCTCACTCCTAGCCAAGGCTTTTATATTGCTTGATTGTCATTCACACTATTAGCTTGTTCCTTTCTTGCATTAAACTCCAAAACACTAATACAGCTTCTAACCAATGATGTGAATCTTGGAGCACTCCTAGGGAGAATGACTCGGGACTAATACTCTCGGTTATTGATTTTGGATTGTGGTGACACAATTTCTTTGTTTGATGTGGAATTGCGTGTTGGTTTAGAATATACTCACGATTGGATTTATTGATAAATTCTACACCGGCATAAAATCTCTCATCACGTAGGAGAGTTTCTAACTTGTTGGTTCTCTCGCATAGGTACTCCTGGTACCTTAGAATCAACCTTCCTCTGTACCGCATGCCTATGAAAATTATTAAAGTTCCGTGGCGGTAAGCTCGGATGATCCATCCTTGACACTGCCATCTTATGTTCACAGTCTTCCATCAGTTGACTCTTATTGAAAAGCTCTGCGAAATTCCGTATTTCCAGTGGGACCAATGAATGCATAAGCTCATCGCGAACTCCTCCTTCGTACTTCAAACACTTCCATTCCTCAAAATTATCTGGGTTTCAGTAATAGATCTTAGAGAATCGGCACAAATCCTCAAATTTTTTAGTATATTCTGCCACTGACATATTCCCTTGTGTCAACTACATCAGTTCCATTTCTTTAGCATCACGAACAGATCTAGGAAAATATTTTTTGTAAAATTCTTCCTTAAAAGTATCACAGTCAATCTCTTCCACCTCCTACCTTAACAAGCATTGTACTCCATGCCACCAATGTTCAGCTTCTCCCTCTAGCATATAGGTTGCAAACTCAACGTGTTGTCTTTCTGGTACATGTTGCGCACGCAATGACTTCTCAAAACCATGGAACCAGTTGTCAACTTCAGTTGCAACAAATGTCCCCTTAAAATTGGGCAGATTTACCTTCAGAAAGGTTGCCAATGTCACAGGGTTATCGTGGTTTCCAGCGCTTTCATTATCATTACCGTCTCCACCACGCTCACCATTGCGTCCTCTATTACGATCTTCATTCCTCTCTCATAAACGGTCAATTGCTCGTGTTGTAGTAGTTGCCTGATAAAACCCAATTTTGTGGTTTATCTTATGTTGAATTTAGGGAATTTTATTATCTTTTCTCACAATTATTCAATGAAATAGCATAGTTTTGTGAATTTCTCCTAATTTGTGTTTAAGAGTAAAAACATGCTTTTTAGGCCTTTAAATTGCTAATTTTAATTCACTTTAATTCAAATCGATACCCTGATATGTTTGTTAAGTGATTTCTGGATTAGAAAGCAAAGATTGGATTGAAGGAATGAAGAAAAAGTATGCAAAAATGGAGAATTCATGAAGAAATGAGGATTTGCTGAACTGAAGGCCACGCACACGCATCAGCCAAGTGTACGCGTGAGAAGGAGATTTCGCCAGCGACGCACACGCGTCATCCACACGCACGTTTGAGGAGGAGTTTTGCAGTGCGACGCGTACGCATGACCATGCGTACGCGTGACAAGCTGCACGTGACTTCACTAAAGGCAAAACGTTGGGGCAATTTCTGAGCTCAAGGAGGCCCAAATCCAACTCATTTCTAATGCTTTTGAACCTAAGGATGGCAAGAGAATGGGGGGGGGGAGCAATTAGTTTTAGGTTAGTGTCATGTAGGCTAGTTTCCTAGGAAGAGAAGCTCCCTCTTCTCTCTAGAATTAGGGTTCTTAGGTTAATTGCATCTTAGATCTAGGGTTAATTTCTTCTTTTCATCTTGTTTTTTTTACATTTTCATGCTCTAGTAGTTTAATTCCCTAGATTCTTCTTATTAATTTCCTTTATTTTGCCTCTTTTTATGTTGATGAACTCTTGTTGGATTTGGATTTTCATTTAATGTAATTTATGTTTTATGTTCCTTTATGGTTAATTGAGTTGTTGTTATTGTTTTCTTGCATCGGGTAGTTATTAGTTTTTATATTTCTTGCAATTTAATATGCTTTCCCTTTATGCCTTCCAAGTGTTTGACAAAATGCTTGGTTGGATGTTAGAGTAGGTTTTTTAGCATTCTTGGCTTGGAAAGAGAAATTGGGCAATCTTGAGTCATTAATACCCAATTTAAATTGGTGATCTAAAGTTGTTAGTTAATATTATTTTCATTGACTTTAATCTCTTGCTAATTCAATTAGTGAGTTGATTAGGACTTTTAGATTGGGATTAACTAGTCTTATTTTACTTTCTCCCTGTGTTGAAGATAATATTATACCTTCTTCCGATGTTGGAGATGACGAAATAGGATAAATTCTTGTTAATTATTATTATGATTAGTGACTAGGATAGAAAGTCTATATTCTCAATCCTTGCCATGAATGTCTATCTTTATTATTTGCTTTCTTTTGTTGTTTGCTTCACTTTTCTTGTCATTTATTTTCTTACCCTTTTACCAAATCAAACCCCCCTTGCATCTTCATAACCAATAATTGAGTACTTCATTGCAATTTCTTGTGAGATGACCCGAGGTTTAAATACTTCGGTTAATTTTCATTGGGGTTTGTACTTGTGACAACCAAAAATATTTAAAATTTGATGTGAGGATCGATTATCGGTTTAGGCTATGCTCACAATGAAATTATTTTGCTAAATTTTGAACCGGTAAAAATCTGTCTTATCAAATTTTTGGCGCCGTTACTGGAGAATTACAATGGTGTTATATTATTGGCTATTGTATATATATGAATATTGTGAATATATTTGCCTTTTTCTTGTTTGTTAATTTTTGTTAGGTTTAGAACTTTGTTGCTTGTTTTTGTTATCTTTTGTTTTTATTTGCCACCATGAATTCTCATTCTTTTGGTTATGAGTGTGGTTACAACTATGTTGTAGGAGTTGGAAATTACAATGACAACATACATCAAGGATGGAACAATCAAGGATGGGAGGAGCCTCAAAGATTTGATCACCCTTCTTGGCAACAACCTTCCCAAATGTGCTATGGGCAAGAGTCATTCCATGATGCATAACAATCCAATGGATATGGTGGACTCCCTTGTGATTATCAATATCCACCACCATATGCCTATGAACCCCTCCACAATATAGCCCTCAACTATAATACTCACAAGCCTCATACCACCAAACACCTCCATATGACCCCAATCCATATCCACCATACCAACCACCTTATGAGCTATATAAACCATATGTAGAACCACCCCAATTCCACCACCAATACCCTCAAGAACCACCACCTCCATACCATTACCAATAAGAACATAGTTTTGAACCACCTCGCATGTATAAGAGCTTTCAACCACAAGAGGAATACCCCTTTCCACCACAACCTTCTATGGAAGAACACCCATATCCATCAATCCAAGAGCAATATGATCCTACCTATGTTAATCAAGTGGAACAAGAGCCAATGGATCGGCTTCAAGTAATATCCGCCGAAAGGAGCAAAAAGATGCCCAAAGGATGAACGAAGCTATCGAGGCTAACATTTCCAAAATTAAAGCCAACTTGAACTTATGGGATTCAAACCATAGACAAAGCATCTCCACGGATGAATGTGAGAAATCAACCGAAGAGTGGAGCATGAAGGTGATTTTAGAATCCCAACATGAGGACATCGAGATGGGGGATGTCTTGCAACAAGTGGAGGAGGAAGAGATTGTTGAAGAAGAAGAAATGGTTGAAGACCTATGTGAAGTTGAACAAGAGATGGAAGAAGTTGAGCAAGCAACCTCCACCATTGAAGATGATTCTACACCAACTAATGTGTCTTTTGGAATTGATGAACCTCCCTCATTGTGTTATAGAATTGATGACAAGTAGGACCATGCACAACCTCTGACACATGGTTTAAGCAATGAGGGATGTATAGAAGAAGTTGGTGAACAAAGAATTAATATTGAAGATGCTTGCCAAGAGGTGGAGGTAATCAAGGAAGAGCACAAGGGAATGACACTTGCAAAACCATTGGAGACATCCCTTCCTAAGTCACCATCCAACACAACATTCAAGTGGGTAAAATTCTTATCTCTAAGCTTTACTTTCCCACTTGAATATGGTTTGATTGAAACGGATGGTCAACTTAGAGCTCTTTGTGGATTGAAGAGTAAGAGAGAGTTGTGTAGTAGTTGGCAATTTGATGTTAGGCTCATTAAGGTTGACCCTTGAGGCATAGGTTCCATGGTTGGAAGAGTACCAAATTGTATGGGTCTAGGAGGAAAATTTGGTGCCCCAAGGAGAATTCTATGTGCCTACCACCCGGATGGAACAATGATGATCAATTAGAAGATGGGTATGAAAATAAGATATGGGATCCTGGATCACGACATGAAGACCAATCTTGGGAGCTCATATCTTGTGAAGAGCTTCACCTAAGCTTGGTGAATTCGGTTGGAAATTCTGACAACCGTTTGAGGAGCAAGCATTCTTGGAAGTTCAAGGATGAATACAAACATAACCCACCTTGACAAGGAGCCTCCCAATTGTCCAACTTAAGGACAATAAAAAAAGTGCTAGGTGGGAGACACCCCACCATGGTAAACTCTTTCCACTCTCTTGTATATATAATCAATGAATGAATTGAGCTGCCATTGTTAGGTAGGTTTCTTTGCATATTGTTGTTTTAGTATTTTGGTTGTTAGTTTGTTTGATTAGATGTATGTGTTATATTGTAAGATAGTTGTTTTGAATTGCATTTTGCTTGAAGTGCAAGTTTTGTTTGTTTGTCTTTGAAAATTTTTCAAAACCAAAAAGATTTTCATTAAATTTGAACTTTAGTTGGTTTAGAGTGTAAATAGGCTAAGAGAGTGCCCTGTTTCTATTTTATGCTTTAAAATTAAAAAAAAAAAAAGAGGGTCGCCCCACGCGCAAGCGTGGGAGACGCGTACACATCACTAGTCTTTCTCGCACACCCATGCGTGAGCTTGATCGACGCGTACGTGCTGAAAGGCTGATGTGGGACTCCTGATACAAAAACCAGAGAGTTGCACTGGAGTGGTGCTGCGTTTGTGTTGGGAGCACAGTTTCGCTCCATGTGTACGCGTAGATGACACGTACGCATCACCTGTCTCTTCTCCTGCATTCCATGTGTACGCATAGTTGAGGCTTACGCGTCACTTTCCCTTTTTGCTTCTCGCGCATGCGCATCACGTATGCGTACGCGTCGCGTCCACGCCTCAGCTGCCCTATTTTTGTTACTTTCTTTTTCTCTCCTTCTTCTTTCCTTCTTCTTCCTTCTTCTTCTTTCTACTTTTTCTTCTTCCTTCTTCTCTTCTCTTCTCACATTTCTCATCTTTTATTTCTTACTTCTCTTTATTTCTTCTTCGCCCTTTTATTCAATTTTCACTTCTTATTTTTCTCATCTTTCATTTTTTTTTGTTTATTGCAACAAGAAAATAAGCTTTCTGCCATGCTTTAAAAGCGTGTCGAAAAGTGCAAAAAAGCGTGCCGATAGCTTTTCGCCATGCTTTTTGAGCTTTCGGCACGCTTTTAAAAGGGTCACATCTGCCAGCGTGCCGGTTGCTCTATCACCACGCTTTTGTGGATCTATTGGCACGCTTTTTTTCTTGGCATGCTTTCATTTCTTGCCACGCTTTTAAGCATGGCCATAGGTCTTAACCTATAGGTATGCTTAAAAAGCGTACCGAAAAGTGCACATACCACCACGCTTTTAAAACGTCCCAGAATGTTTGCTTTGGGTACTCTTTAAAAACGTGCCGATAGAGAAAGATATGGCTACACTTTTTACAGCATGGCGATAGCCAGTTATACGGCCACACTTTAAAAGCGTGGCAATAGCCTTATAAAATTTAAAAAAAAATCTTTTTTCTTATTTTAACCTGCAAAATATAAATTTTTAATCCCTTTTTATTACCAAACCTACAAATATAGTATGCAATTTTTAGTACAACATAAATCAAACAATAATTAGTTACATAATTTTTGCGATAATTGTTTTATACATTAAAAAACTAATACTCAAATACAAAAAAAATCTCAAGTTCGAATTCAAAAACTAAAAATTAAAAAAAATACAGAAACAATACAATTTAAGCTTAGTCTCATTACAATTAGCAGCAAGCTTTTCAACTTCATCCAGAATCCTACAAAATGATTCAATTATACTGCATAAATATAAGCTCAGTCTCATTAATTACGAGTAAATTTTCCAACACAAGCTCCTGAGCTAATGAGCATTCACTTAAACAAGGAGAGAACAGAGATATAGTTCTTTGTTCATCTTTTAATGCATGCATATATACATTCATTTTCTACTTGAAACCAATTCTGGAACAAGAAAGATGATCATTCCCATTCAATAAAGTGAATTTACTTGCCGAGCATACTAGAGAGTAATTTAATATCAGAAAAAGGAGATCAACCAGTATACATCAAATAATAAATGTATTAAAAGCAGTTCGTAAACTAATGTGACCAAAAGGATATATATCAAGTTTGAAAAAAAGTGTTAAAGACATACTTGGCAAAGTCCTCTGGCTTCTTGCTAAGACCAAAAGGAGTTTGGTCTCATAACCATAGCTACATCTACAAATATCAAAGAAAATTTAAGCAAAACAAGTCAAAGTTTCACAATGTTTGTGATTCAAAGGGGACTAGCTAGAGAAGAATCCACATACTCTCCGGGCACTTCTCCAGTCAAGTATGGTGGGATCTTGGATCGGTCCAAGAGACCCTCTGGCAAGAAGATTCTTCTGTCAGGACCTGTCACCAAATGGAAGCAATGATCAAAAACTAGTTTCCTACCTTGAATTGTACAACTAGAGTATATAAAAAAAACTGTTAGTTCATTACAAGAACTTAATTAGGAATAATTAGGAGATTATAGGCTATAGCAATAAGTTACCCTCCTCTTACTGCTAAGTCAAACTTTGTTAGTTCCTTCTCTTCCTTTCTCTGTTACCATATTTCAACAAATTACATTGTCAAAAGAACACAACCATGTCTATACTCTATGGACTTGTTAGCTACTTTAGTTTTCTCAGTTTATTTGCATATTCTATACCGAATTTCTGCTAAAAGAAAGGATGTGAAGATAGGAGCAACCACTTACCATACCACTTGGCAAGTTCATTGGCAGGAGTGACAGCAGCAGCAACTTTCTTTGGAGAAGGAGGTGGTGCTGCCTTCTTCTTACCAAAGAGAGCCACAGTCTCGAAGGTGGCAAGGCTAGAAGCTGATGGTGCTGACCATGCTACACCACTCAACTTGATGGGGTTTCCAAGCATCTCTAACACCCTAATTGAACCCATGTTCTAACCTCAATATCTTCTGGACCTCTTTTGGCAGATGTGTGATCTGAGTCTTATCAAAATGTACTAGCATGACTTGGTTTGTCCGCTCATAAATGTGTGCTAAAGGGAGATATGATATATAACTGAAAATAAAAAGGAATCCAGAGCAAGAACATTTAGAATATTTTATGAGCCAAAATATGACAATAACTACTGTACAATATGACATAGGCATTCAAAATGAACTCACACATCAGAAGGGCCAAATTTTTCATCCATAGTGGTCCCAGCAACATTTGCAATGAAGTTTGCATGGGTCAAGACAGCCTCCTGAAGAGAATTCGTTTAGCAGAAAGATAAATGAAGAATGTTCTATAAAGTGACCATTACCAAGGAAAGCATTTCATACACACAACATCTACCATAAACAAAAAATAGTAATTTGGCAAGAACCTACTCACCTTTGGGGTTCCAGTTGTACTACTTGTATAGCAAATAGTTGCAACATCATCAGGTTTTGGTGGGCTAAAGGGCTGAAGATTACTGCTTCCCTACATCCAAGGCAGAAAAAGGTAAGTGGTAACAAGTACTTAGCAATGAAATCATAAATGATGCTTCTTGAATAAATAAAATTATAAATCATTAGCAACTACAGATGGTGGTAAGAAACTACAATTACCATGTTAGTGCAAAAAAAAAAAAATAGTAAAACGAAATATTTTTTGTTTCTTTTATAAAATAGAAAATAATAAAAAGAAAAGGATTGTGTGGTGGGTAGGTAAATTAAAAGAGAGAAAGCAAGACCAGAACATAAGTGACACTTCCTAATTACTCCATAGAAGCAAATAGTAGACGATGAAGTATTAACTCTAGATAATCATATTCTTGGACCCAAAAAAAAAAGTTACCTGATTTAGTAGATTTGAATATGTTACAACCTGAACTCCAGTTGATGATGGAAGTGATGGAATATGACCATC
>NW_015496007.1:0-5514 GCF_000816755.2 Arachis ipaensis
AGAGAGAGAGATCCATGGGAAGAGAGGAAGAGATCTGCAATCGAGAAAGGGAGGAGAGGAGAGCGACGCAGCCACTGCGAGCTGGCCGCCACCGAGCCCGTCACCCGTGCCATTCATCTTCATCGCCGCCAGCTAAAGGGAGATTGACGCGCAAAGGAGGAAGGGCTATGGTTAGCCTCGTCGCGTTCGTGTTCGGCCGTCGCTGCTTCCGTGTCTCCCAACGACGCTGCTGCACATGAGCCGGAGGAGCTCGTCCCTGCTGAGCCACCGCCGACACTGCTAGGGTTTGTCACCGCCACTTTTGCCACTGTCGGCGAGCACGAAGAGAGAAATAGAGAGGGAGAGAGAGAGAGATATAGGAGTTTGCACAGTAGAGAGAGAGCGCGACAGGGGAAGCCATCGTCACCTGTGTCACCGTCGCCGAGCCTCCTTGTCGTCGCCAAAGAAGCCACCCTCGCTGATGCCATTGGAGGCATGAACAGAGGAAGCACGTGCACGAGAGAGCTTGCTGAGAAGGGGAAACGCGATGGTGGTGGGTTGTTCTGTTGCCCTTGTTGCTGTCGCCGTCAGAAGCTGCCACCGGCCTCCTAGCTGCTACAATCGTTGTGTTCTACTGTGTATGGTCGGCGGGGGTTGTTGTTGTGGCTGCTGAAACCACCACAGAAGCTTCTGGCTGCTTCTGCCGCCCGAAACCCCGCTGTCGTCGCCGGAAAACTCTGCGGGTAAGGGTTTTGAGTTTGGTTTTCATTCATTTAAGATTTCGGAAACTTTATTGTCTCTGTATGTAGGTTTCATTCACCATCACTGGAGTCCGGTCGCCGCTACTACTTGAGGTGGCTACCGGGGCCGCTGCCAAACTGGTTCAGAGCCCACCATTGTTTTGTTTCGCTAGTTCAGTAAGTATTTCTGTTTCAAAAGCCCTGCATTAGTGTTCTGTTTCGTGTAATAAAGTATTTGCGATGTTAATAGTTTTAGGAGTTAGAATCCGAGTTTTCTTGTGGCATTTGAAGCTGTTTCTGCTTTTGAGAGAGAGCAAGTGGAGCCGAGGTTTTGGTTGCCATCAATTCGGGTTGAGGCGAAAGGACCTCTGTGAGGCATTTGGGTTATGGTTTTGCGTATCGAGGTAGGAGCCTTTTCAGAAAAGCATATTTTATAAATTAGAATTATTATATATGGATATTATATGGTAAAAATGTATATTTGAGTGATTGTATAAGTCTTATGTAATGTTGGTTCTCTTGGATGAATATGAATGCCTGGTTGATTCAATTATTATTTGGTTTTGTGAAACGGACGGTTTTGAAGTGTTTCTTTAAAGTCACTTCTTTAAAGCTTTGAAATCAAGTTTAATTCGTTGGACATTGATTTGAGATTGATTTGATTTTCTTGAAATATGAAAATGGAAATGCACCTTTGGATTCAGTTGGATTTTGAGCTGATTTGGTTTTGAACCCTTTAAAGAGGGTTGTAGAATGGTTTGGATGGGATCCAGAAAGGGTGGCAGAGTCCATGTTTTAGGGGATGTGCTACCAAAATTTCTGCGAAAATCCGAGATTCTATTCGAAGTGTTATTTGGAGAGTTATGAATCTAAGACTTGTACTATTTTACTTGAACTATTTACAAAGGTGAAGAATTGTGCTCGAAATGAATTATTGAAAAAAGAACTATGATTCAGCTCTATTTCTTAAGAAAAGTATTTTTACCTTTGGGTGCAAGATATTTAGAAGGAGCTTGTGTCTTAAGCTGTTTTAAAGGTGAAAAGGTTTATGTCTTTGAAATTAACTTGAGGAGTTCAATTGGAGGAAATTCAGTGGTTTTGAAAGAACTTGAATCTTGATGGATAAACTTTATTTTTTACGATGTTTTGGGAAAATTTTAAAGTATCCTTTAAAGTTCGGGTTTAGAAAAACTAAAGTGATTTCCAAGCCGATGGAAACGTTTCAGATTTTTAGCATGGGATTGAAATTAGTTTCAGTTTAAGTAAAAGAAAGGATTTTAAAAATGTGGTTGGAGTAACTTATTACACGACTTGGTTTGCCCTAAATTCTATTCTTATTTTTATTTATTCAAAACAAGAAAATTAAGGTTTTACAGATTTTTAAAGAATTTGAGGAAATAAATTATGTTATTCTCCCCTAAAGACTTGAGACTCTACCGAGAAACTTTTGTTACAAAATCCTGTTTTTGGATGGATGAGTTTGAATATTTCAGAAGAAATCTTTAATTTGCCATGGTTTTGAAAGTTTTGGAAAGAGGATGCCGAGGGTGGCTTTGTTTTGAAAAGGTAACATACTTTGACTAAAAGTGGCTTATGAGCTTGAAATGATTTGAGGAATGGGAATTTTAAAGCCAGGGCTGAAAAGAATCTATTTTTGATTTCAAAGTACAGTGAATTGAGAAAAGATGATTTATGGCTTGAATGACAATTTTATGTGTTTGATGATGTTGGATGGTAGAAGTGCTATTATGTTATGAGCCAAAACGGCTGTATATGATAATGAATAATGGATGATTGTGGAATATGTTATGAGCTAGAATAGCTGTATATGATAATGAATTATGGCTGATTGTGGAATATGTTATGTGCCAGATGGCTGAGTATTAATATGGATGATTATTGAGTTGATAAAGTGATTGTTGCACTTCCAATTATCTGAGATACGAGTTTCCCTGGGTAGAAGCAGTGGCTAGCCACCACGTGCTCCAGGTTGAGACTCGATACTCTGCTGACCCTATGTCGTAAGTGTTCCAGATGAGCTCGCCCCCGTGGATAAACACCAGTGTGGGTGTTATCTGATTATGATTATGATTGTGAATAACTCGAGTTGGGGATGCACGACAGAGGGACAGTCCAATGGTTAGCTACCAGGACTTGTCGGGTTGGCTTTATAACCAACAGATGAGACTCATCAGCCACTAGGACAGGCATTCATCATATGCATCTATGTGACATTGTTTGGGTGTGCATATTGTACTTAGTTTGCCTATGTGATTAATTGTGTTTGATTGCTAATTACTCTACTTGAAGTAACTGCTTGATTGTGCTTGAACCTTTTCTTGTGTTTGTGACTGAAAAGTTAGTTGTATTGTAATGGATTGGCTGCTGTTTGGCTTGTTTGGACCTAGGGCCGTGGTTGATTATGAGATGGGCCAAACGTTGTGTTTGGTTTTGTGTTTTTGGCTTAGAAAAGTATGAAAAACTAAACTGGTTCAACATAGACTTATTGAACCTATGTTTGGGATAGCTTGGTCATTCATACTGTGTAAGAAAAACTTTCAAAAAGACTTTTGGTTTATTTTATTGAGGAAATAACAGTTTTCTCTTTCAGAAAGAATTTTGGAATTTTGATATTAAATCTTTGGTTTTGAAAAGATGCATAAGGCGGTTATTAATCACTGTAACAGTTTTACCTTCACGTACCCTATTATAGTAATTCTCACAAACCCTCTACTGAGAACCCTTTCGAGGATGATGTTCTCACCCCCTACAAATTTTCCTTTTTAGGATATGGCCGCTGAAGTCACAAAGAGTTTACCTAGCTGTTGTTCTCGTGATGTTTTGTATTGCTTTAGTTATTATTTAATGATCCCTCGCATTTATCTTTATACATTCTGTAAGAGGGATAGGAATTGTATTAGTTATGTATTCTTTGTGAGTTTTGTAAGTTGTATTGTATGTATGGGTGTATGCTATCTATAAAAAAAAAGTATTTTTAGAGCGGTAATTCGGTTTAAGTTTTAAACAGGCTCATATTTTAGTATTAAATATTTTAAGAGTCATCATAATACCCGAGCTATCAGAGTGGCGCAGCCGGAAGCATGACTTTTTGATAGTTAGGGTGTTACATTTCAGGGCAGGAATTGCTTAGAGGATAGAAAATAAGCATGCAAAAGTGGAAGGAACACAAGAAATTAAGGATTTTAGAATCCGATAGCGATGCGCACGTATGGGCGACACGTACCCGTGACTGGTGCAACAGACATACGACGCGCATGCGTGGTTGACATCTACGCGTGGCTAGTGAAAAGTCCAGCGGCGTGTACGCGTGACAGAGCGTCACGTGCTGCAATTTACAAAAAATGTTGGGGGCGATTTCTGGGCTGTTTTTGACTCAGTTTCAGGCCCGAAAATACTGATTAAAGGCTGCAGAGTGGAGCTAGAAGGGGGAATCATTCACTTTTCATTCATACACTTTAGGTTTTAGATGTAGGTTTTTAAAGAGAGGCTCTCTCCTCTCTCTAGGTTTTAGGGATTCTAGTTTTATTTTTTCTCCAATTCAGATTTCCATCTTATTTTAATTTAGTTTCTCTTCTACATTCTATTATTCTAGCATCTTAGTTTATTTTCTCTTGTTGACGTCTTTACTTTCCCAATTTAATTTATGAACTCTTTATGTTAGATTCAATTTCCTTTTTATTGCAATTTGAGATATTTCATGTTTATTACTTCTTTCTTCATTTGTTATTATTGATTCCTTGCAATTGTTGGTCTTAGATTTTACATTCTCTTATTACTTTTTTGTGCTTTTATTTTGCGTCTTCCAAGTGTTTGATAAAATGCTTGGTAGGATTTTAAAATAGATTTTTATATTCTTAACTTGGATTGATCAATTAGAGACTCTTGAGTTATCAAAACTCTTTTGTTGAATGGTAATTGAAGATTGTCGGTTAGCTTGAACTTCACTAAATCTAGTCTCTCACTATGAGTTGACTAGGACTTGTGAACTCAAGTTGATTGTATGCACTTGACCTTCCTCCATTGGTTAGAGGTTAACTAAGTGAAGGCAATTCACATTTACCATCAGAATTGACAATGATAATAAGGATAGGACTTCTAATTCTCTTTCCTTGCTAAGAGCTTTCGTAGTTATTACTTAATTTTCTTGCCATTTTTACTTTCGTGTCTCTTATTTCAAAAACCCCAAAAATATATTTTCCCATACCCAATAGTAAGTACACTTACCTGCAATTGCTTGAGAGACAACCCGAGGTTTAAATACTTCGGTTAATTTTATTGGGTTTGCTTAAGTGACAAACAATTTAAACATTGACCAAGATAAATTGTTGGTTTAGAACTATACTTGCAACGCGACATTTTTGTAAAAATCTTTACCGACATTTTTTCTCCGTCAAGTTTTTGGCACCGTTGCCGGAGAATTGCAAATGTGTACCTTATTATTGGTTATTGTGAATATGTTTGCCTTTTCGTTTCTTTGTTAGTTGTTTCTAGTTCTAGGAGTTTATTTTCATTATTTCTTGTTAGTTTTTGTTTTTATTTTCTCTTGTTACTATGAATTCTCACCCCCTTTGGCTATGAGTTTGATTCAAATTATGTTGTAGAAAGTAAAGATTACAATGAAGGCATGCATCAAGGATGGGACAATCAAAGATGGGAGGATCCACAAGGATTTGATCAACCCTCTTGGCAACACCCTCCTCCAATGTACTATGAGCAACAACCATTCCATGATGCATACCAAGACAATGGTTATGGTGGACCTCTTCGTGACAAT
>NW_015496007.1:11416-11798 GCF_000816755.2 Arachis ipaensis
TATGACAAAGAAGAAGGCACAGAAAAATAATAATAATAATAGAGATCCTTTATACCACAGTATAGGGATCCCTTTGTAAGTGGAAGAAAAGAGGGGGAGACAAAGAATGTGATGTAAAGGAAGAAACACAACTGTACGGATGGAAGAGATGTGAGATGAGATGTTAAGATATGAATGAATAAATAGAATAGGATGGGGGAGGTATAATTTTTGAAAATTATTTTGAAAAAGAGTTAGTGATTTTTGAAAATAGTTTTTTGAAAAATGTTTAGTATTTTTTTTTTTCGAAAATTTTTGAAATAAAATAAAAATAATTAGTTAATTAAAAAGAAATTTTTGAAAAAGAGGGAAGATATTTTCGAAAACTAGAGAGAGAGAGTTA
>NW_015496008.1:0-10912 GCF_000816755.2 Arachis ipaensis
CTTAGAGTTTGGTTGTGGCCTCCTAACACCAAACTTAGAGTTTGAATGTGGGGGTTTTGTTTGACTCTGTATTGAGAGAAGTTTTTCATGCTTCCTCTCCATGGTTACAGAAGGAGAACATTGAGTCTTAAATACAAGGTAGTCTTCATTTAACTGAAGGACCAACTCTCCTCTGTTAACATCAATCACAGCTTTTGCTGTGGCTAGGAAGGGTCTGCCAAGGATGATGGATTCATTCTCATCCTTCCCAGTGTCTAGGATTATGAAATCATCAGGGATGTAAAGGCCTTCAACCTTCACTAGCAAGTCCTCTACTAGTCCATAAGCCTGTTTTATTGATTTGTCTGCCATCTCTAGTGTGATTCTTGCAGCTTGTACCCCAAAGATTCCCAGTTTCTCCATTACGGAGAGTGGCATGAGGTTTATCCCTGACTCCAGGTCACACAGAGCCTTCTCAAAGGTCATGGTGCCTATGATACAAGGTATGAAAAATTTTTCAGGATCCGGTTTCTTCTGAGGTAATGTCAGCCTCATTAATGCATTCAGTTCATTGGTGAATAAAGGGGGTTCATCCTCCCAAGTTTCAGTACCAAATAACTTGGCATTCAGCTTCATGATTGCTCCTAGATATTTAGCAACTTGCTCTTCAGTGATGTCTTCATCCTCTTCAGAGGAAGAATATTCATCAGAGCTCATGAATGGCAGAAGAAAGTTCAATGGAATCTCTATGGTCTCTGTATGAGCCTCAGATTCCTTTGGTTTCTCAATGGGAAACTCCTTTCTGTCCAAAGGACGTCCCATGAGCCTTTTCTCACTGGGACTCACGTCCTCCTCACTCTCTCCAAGTTCGGCCATGTTGATCATGGTTATGGTCTTGCACTCTCTCTTGGGATTTTCTTCTGTATTGCTTGGGAGAGTACTGGGAGGAGTTTCAGAAATCTTCTTACTCAGCTGACCCACCTGTGCCTCCAAATTTCTAATGGAGGACCTTGTTTCATTCATGAAACTTTGTGTGGTCTTGGATAGATCAGAGACTATGGTTGCTGGGCCAGAATAGCTCTGTACAGAATTCTCTGTCTGTTGCTGAAAAGATGATGGAAAAGGTTTGCTATTGCCAAACCTGTTTCTCCCACCATTGTTATTATTGAAGCATTGATTAGGCTTCTGTTAATCCTTCCATGAGAAATTCGGATGATTTCTCCATGAAGGATTATAGGTGTTTCCATAGGGTTCTTCCATGTAATTCACCTCTGCTATTGCAGGATTCTCAGGGTCATAGGCTTCTTCTTTAGAGGAGGCCTCCTTAGTACTGCTTGATGCTGCTTGCATTTCAGACCGACTTTGAGAAATCATATTGACTTGCTGAGTCAATATTTTGTTCTGAGCCAATATGGCATTCAGAGTATCTATCTCAAGAACCCCTTTTTTCTGAGTTGTCCCATTATTCACAGGATTTCTTTCAGAAGTGTACATAAATTGGTTATTTGTAACCATTTCAATGAGTTCCTGAGCTTCTTCAGGCGTCTTCTTCAGATGAAGAGATCCACTTACAGAGTTGACCAAAGACATCTTGGACAGTTCATACAGACCATCATAGAATATGCATATGATGCTTCATTCTGAAAGCATGCCAAAAGGGCACCTTCTGATCAATTGCTTGTATCTTTCCCAAGCTTCATAGAGGGATTCGCCTTCCTTCCGTCTGAAGGTTTGGACTTCCACTCTAAGCTTACTCAATTTTTGAGGTGGAAAGAATTTTGCCAAGAAGGCATTGACTAGCTTTTCCCAAGAGTTCAGGCTGTCCTTAGGTTGTGAGTCCAACCATGTCCTAGCTCTGTCTCTTACAGCAAAAGGAAAAACATAAGTTTGTAGATCTCAGGGTCAACCCCATGAGTCTTAACAGTGTCACAGATTTGCAAGAACTCAGCTAAAAACTGATGAGGATCTTCCAATGGAAGTCCATGATACTTGCAATTTTGCTGTATTAGAGAAACTAATTGAGGCTTAAGCTCAAAGTTGTTTGCTCCAATTGCAGGAATTGAGATGTTTCTTCCACAGAAGTCAGAAGAGGGTGTAATAAAGTCACCAAGCATCTTCCTTGCATCTCCACCATTGTTGTTGGGTTCGGCCATGTTTGTTTTATCTGCTTCCTTTTCGAAAATTTCTGTCAGGTCCTCTTCAGAGTTTTGTGCCTTAGCTTCTCTTAGCTTTCTCTTCAAGGTCCTTTCAGGTTCAGGATCAGCTTCAACAAGAATGCCTTTATCTTTTTCCTGCTTATATGATAGAGAAGAAGACAAAGAAAGTATGGAATCCTCTATGTCACAGTATAGAGATTCCTTGAGGTGTCAGAGGAAAAGAAGAATAGAAGAAGGATAAGAGAAAAATTCGAACACAGAGAGGAAGAGGGGGTTCGAATTTTGAGTGGAAGAGGAGTGTTAGTAGATAAATAAATAAATAGAAAGAGATGAAAGAGAGAGAATTTTGAATTTAAAAAGAATAAAAGGAAAATATTTTTGTTTTTATTTTAATTATTAGTTAGAATCCGAAAATTAAAAAGAGAAATAAAATTAAAATTAAAATTTGAAACAATTAGTTAATTAAAAAGAATTTTGAAAAAGTGGGGAGGAGTTTCCGAAAATTAGAGAAAGGAAAGTCGTTAGATGGTTTTGAAAAAGATAAGAATTTTTAAAATCAAACAAAAAGTTGAGTGGTTAATTGAAAAAGATTTTAAAAATCAATTTTGAAAAGATAAGAAGTTAGAAAAGATTTTGAAATTAAGTTTTGAAAAAGATATGTTTGAAATTTATTTTGAAAAAGATTTGAAAAAGAAATTTAAAAAGATTTGATTGTTGAAATTAAAGTTAATTACTTGACTAACAAGAAACTAAAAGATATGATTCTAGAATTCAAAGATTGAACCTTTCTTAATAGGCAAGTAACAAACTTAAAATCTTTGAATCAATCACATTAATTGTCAGTAAAATTTTCAAAAATTAGAAACAAAATTAAGAAAAAGATTTTGAAAATCAATTTTTAAAATTTTCAAAAATATCTATAGAAAATGAAAAAGATTTGATTTTTGAAAAAGTTTTGAAAAGATAGGAATTTTAAATTGAAAATTTGACTTGACTCATAAGAAACAACTAGATTTTTAAAACTTTTGACTAAATCAAACCAAATTTTTGAAAATTTATGAGAAGAATAAAGGAAAGATATTTTTTGATTTTTTTGATTTTTTTATGAGGAGAGAAAAAAACATAAAAATGACACAAAACATAAGAAATTAAAATCAAAACAACTAATGCATGCAAGAACACTTTGAATGTCAAGATGAACACCAAGAACACTTTGAATGTCATGATGAACACCAAGAACTTATTTTTGAAAATTTTTAAGAAAAGAAAAACATGCAAGACAACAAACTTAAGATTTGACACTAGACTCAAACAAGAAACACAAATTATTTTTTATTTTTATGATTTTATTTATTTTTTTGGTATTTTTCAAAAATTAATTGGAAAAGAAAAATAAGGATTTCAAAATTTTTAATAAGAATTCCAGGAATCATGCAATGTTAGTCTAAAACTTCGGTCCAGGAATTAGAGATGGCTTATTAGCCAGCCAAGCTTTCAGTGAAAGCTTCGGTCCAAAACACTAAACATGGCCAATGGGCAGCCAAGCTTCAGCAGAACATTACATACAACAGCTAAATTGCTGAGAAAGACAAAGAAGCTCTTCTAAGGATTTTTGAAACCTCGGTCCAAAAGATTAGACATGGCTTAACAGCTAGCCAGGATTCAACATATCTCATAAAACTCTAGAATTCATTCTTAAAAATTCTGAAGAACATAGAATAATTTAATTTTTTTTTTAAATTTTTTTTCGAAAATAAAAATAATAAAAACAAAAAGCTTAAAATTAAAATAAAATTACCTAATCTGAGCAACAAGATGAACCGTCAGTTGTCCAAACTCGAACAATCCCCGGCAATGGCGCCAAAAACTTGGTGCACGAAATTGTGATCTCTGAAACGGCGCCAAAAACTTGGTATGCACGATCGTAATCTCAACTCTTTTTCACAACTTCGCACAACTAACCAGCAAGTGCACTAGGTCATCCAAGTAATAAACCTTACGTCAGTAAGGGTCGATCCCACGGAAATTGTCGGCTTGAAGCAAGCTATGGTCATTTTGTAAATCTCAGTCAGGAAGATTCAAATGGTTATGGGATTTTGATAATTAGAATATAATTGAAACAGAAAATAAGATAGAAATACTTATGTAATTCATTGGTGAGAATTTCAAATAAGCGTATGGAGATGCTTTGCTCCTTCTGAATCTCCGCTTTCCTACTGCCTTCATTCAATCATTCATACTCCTTTCCATGGCAAGCTTTATGTTGGGGGATCACCGTTGTCAATGGCTATCGTCCGTCCTCTCAGTGAAAATGGTCCAAATGTGCGGTCACCGCACGGCTAATCATCTGTCGGTTCTCGATCATGTTGGAATAGGATCCATTGATCCTTTTGGGTCTGTCACTACGCCCAACACTCGCGAGTTTGAAGCTCGTCATAGTCATCCCTTCCCAGATCCTACTCGGAATACCACAGACAAGGTTTAGACTTTTCGGATCTCAGGAATGGCCACCAATAATTCTAGCCTATACCACGAAGACACTGATCGTGAACCAGGAGGCTAAGAGATACACACTCAAGCTATTGCAGATAGAACGAATGTGGTTGTCAGCCACGCGTTCATAGGTGAGAATGATGATGAGTGTCACAGATCATCACATTCAACAGGTTGAAGTGCGAGTGAATATCTTAGAATAAGAATAAGATTGAGTTGAATAGAAAAACAATAGTACTTTGCATTAATTTATGAGGAATAGCAGAGCTCCACACCTTAATCTATGGGGTGTAGAAACTCCACCGTTGAAAATACATAAGTGATGAAGGTCCAGGCTTGGCCGTGAGGCCAGCCTGCAAACATGTACAAAGGTCTCAGTTTCAAAATATGAAAACTGGATCTGCAATCAAAAGACATAAAATAAATCTCTAAAAGTAGTTTTTATACTAAACTAGTAACTAGGGTTACAGAAAATGAGTAACTAAGTGAAGATAGTGCAGAAATCCACTTCTGGGGCCCACTTGGTGTGTGCTTGGGCTGAGGATTGAAGCTTTCACGTGTAGAGACTCGTCTTGGAGTTAAACGCCAGCTTTGGTGCCAGTTTGGACGTTTAACTCCAGCTTGTAACTCAATTCTGGCGTTTAACGCCAGAATAGGGCAGGAAGTTGGCATTTAAACGCCAGTTTGCGTCATCAAAACTCGGATAAAGTGTGGACTATTATATATTGCTGGAAATCCCAGGATATCTACTTTCCAACGCAATTGAGAGCGCGCTAATTGGGTTTCTGTAGCTCCAGAAAATCCATTTCGAGTGCAAGGAGGTTAGAATCCAACAGCATCTGTAGTCCTTTCAGCCTCTGAATCAGATTTTTGCTCAGGTCCCTCAATTTCAGCCAGAAAATACCTAAAATCACAAAAAAACACCCAAACTCATAGTAAAGTCCAGAAATGTGAATTTTGCTTGAAAACTAATGAAAATATAATAAAAAGTAGCTAGATCCTACTAAAAACTACCTAAAAACAATGCCAAAAAGCGTATAAATTATCCGCTCATTAGCGAGTAGATGCTCGGAATGATAGTTCTGCTCAACCATGGTCGGGAACATGAGCTCACAAAAGTGGTTGTGAAACCTTGTGGGGTCCCTCGCCGGATTATCCTTCTCTCGTTCATCAATATGAATGGGTGTCTTCACCTTCTTATAAAGAGGCTTAGCACCTAGTGTCAGGCGTGCCTTGGAAGTTGATTTTTGGGGTGCCCTTTTAGTGGCCAGTTTCTTTGATGCCTTCTCCTTGCCTTTTCGAGTGGCCATCCTAAAAAGGAAGGAAAAGAGGAAACATTAAACCCAAAAAATCATCACTTGAAAAATAACATGCAAGTGAAGAGTAATGCCCAAAAGGAATAGTGCGTCTTGAGGACATGACAGCTGCAATATGTGACAAGACAACAAGGTGATCATGTGGAAAATCACTAGCATAAGATGCAAGAGTGAGTAAAGCATGCATTAAGGCATGAGAAGGATAAACTCAAGCATAATGAATAATGAAGAAGCAAGTCATAGGTAGTGAGCATAAGAATGGTAAAATGAAGTAAAATAGGCCCAATGCACTTAGAGAAAGCAAGTGTATGAAGAAGAGGTACCAAATTGGGAGCAAAAAGTCAAAATTGAACTAAAATAGTATAGGTGCATTTCAACAAACACTTGGCGTGAAACTAATAAACCACTATTTTATGGTTTATCTTGTGCTAATTTGAGTGGTTTTTATAAAGTCTTTGCATACTTATTCATACAATCTGCATGATTTTACAATTCCTTCCCAATTTTGTTCTATGGTTGAAAACTTGCTTCCTAAGCTTTTAAATTGTGTATTTAATTCTCCTTTATACCATTCGATACCGTGATCCGTGCATTAAATATTTTCAGGCTGTATAGGATAGGAATGGCTTAAAGGATGGGGAGGAAGCTTGCAAAATTGGAAGTAACACAAGAAATAAAGGAGATGACCAGCGAGGATCGACGCGCACGCATGGCTCACGTGTGCGCGTGATTTGGAGATTTTCACAATGACGCGTGCGCGTACTTGACCCGTACGCGTGATAAGCGAGATTGCACAGCGACGTGTGCACGTAACTGACGCATCCACGTGACATGCGAAGAGGACCATCGACGCGTACGGGTGACGTGCGCCACGTGCAGAAATTGCAGAAATCGCAGAAAATACTGGGGGCGATTTTGGGCTGAGTTTGGACCCAGTTTTCAGCCCAGAAACACAGACTAGAGCTAGGGGACAAGCAGAGACTCAACAGACATTCACTTTTACACAGTTTTTAGTTTTAGTTTGGAATCTGAAAGAGAAAGATACTACTTCCTTTAGGGTTCTTCACATTCATAGTTTTAGAGTTTTACACTTTTGATTTAGATATTGAGAAGAGTTACTACCTCTGTTGAAGTTTCTATCATTCTAGTTTGTTTCCTTATTTTCTTACTCTTTTATCACCCATTTACCCTGTTCAGATTTACATATGGATATCTTTGTTTTTTTGAATTTATTAATGTAAGAATTATTTTTACATTTAATTTCAGTATTAGTTTGAGTATCATCTTTCCTTAATTTATTACTCCAAAATTTGCTTTTATTAATTTAATTTTAGTTACCATGTCTCTTCTCTTTTCCCTTTACATGTCTGTGACATTGGCATCCATGTCAATGGAGTAGGCTCTTAACTTGACTTTGGAGTTGATTAATAGGAGACCCTTGAGTTGGAATACTCAAGTGTTAATTTGCAATTGGAAGTTGTTAGCTAACTCTCTAGTCACTAACGCTAATCCTTCCATAGGAGAGGATTAGGACTTGTGGATTAGAATTGGCTCAATTACTTGACTTTCCTTTATTCAGTAAATGTTAACTAAGTAAAAACAACAACCTCTTACTATTACACTTGGGAGAATTCAACAAGGATAGAACTTCCAATTAATCTTCTCCTGGTCAAGGCTTCTTTATTTCAATTACACAAAACCTCTTGTTAATTTTCATTGCTTTAATTTATAATCATTTATTTTTCTGTTCTCCAACTCTAAATTTTCTCGAAAAAATTCCTGACCAATAAAATAGCACTCTTTTGTCAACTCGTTGGGACACGACCTGGGAATTCTACTCCCAGAATTTTATTCTTAAATTGTGACAACTCTTTCTAAATTGATAAGCGAAATTTTTTGTCGGTTAAGAACTGTACTTGCAACGCTGTTCTTATCATAAATTCTTAATCGGTAATTTTTCGCCCGTCAATTTTTAGCGCCGTTGCTGGAGATTTGCAATAGTGTGCTAAATTATTGGTTGGTTTAAATATATTTTTTTAATTTTACATATTTGCATATTTTATTTTATTTTATTACCATGAGCTGTATGTTTTTTTCATTGAATGACGCGTTCACTACCTGATCCGAGCTTAGCCGCATTTGATCCTGAAATTGAAAGAACTATTTCGCGTATTAGGTGAGCTCGGCATCGGTTAGCCTCTGAGGGTGGTGAAGTGGTTACTACCAATTCACCAGTCTCATCTGAGGGTGAATCTGAAGCGCCATTTGAGGAAGAAACAAGCTCCTCTTCTACTGATTCTGTTGATTTACGCGCAGGTAATATGGCGAGCCCAGAAGGATTACTCTCCAGGAAGCAGGAGCTCCGGACTTTACATTACAACTGTATCAAGCGCGTCACCCAAATCTGGCTGCAGATTTTGAACTGAAGACTGCACTAATCAATCTACTGCCTAAGTTTCATGGCTTACCTGCTCAAGAGACTATCAAGCACCTTAGAGATTTTCAGACAACCTGCTCAACTACTAGGCGTCATGGTGCAGATGAGACTACTATTTGGCTATATGCCTTGCCATTTTCTCTTGAGGGAAAGGCAAGGGAGTGTTTCTATACTCAACCTGAATAAGTTGTTACTAATTGGGATCTACTCAGAAGGGAATTCCTAGAAAAGTTCTTTTCAGCTGAAGTTACAGATAAACTGAGGAAAGAAATGTCATGTATTATCCAAGGAGAATTAGAGACCCTTTACGAGTATTGGGAGTGCTTCAGGAATCTCCTGGACTCATGTCTCTACCACAAGATTGACCAGTTGGTGTTGATTAGCAATTTCACACAAGGCATGAAGCCTCAAGATAAGACTATATTAAATGCTGCGAGTAATGGCTCACTGACTAAGTATAAGACGGTGACAGAAGCGTGGCAATTGATCGCCAATCTAGCTGATTCTACCCGGAATACAAGGCACAGGAACAACCATCCCAAGGCTATTGCGGAGGTTTCCTCTAATAGTGAGACTGCTGCTCTCACAAAGACCCTGGGAGAGATGACCAACATACTGAAGTAGCTACAGTTGAATCAACAGCAACCTCAGCCTCCTCCACAACAACAGTGTCAATAGTTGGTTCCTTAGAGAGTATGTGGAATATGTGCTTGCTATTCCTATTACACTGAAGAATGTCCACAACTCCAACAACAAGAAGACAACACTTTGGCAGCTGCTAGCAACTACTATAACCGCCCGAATCAAGAGAATTATCAACAAGGCGGTAATTATAACCAAGGTGGGAACTATAATCAAGGTTGGCAAGATAACTCCAACCAAGGCTGGATAGACAACTCCAACCAGGGGTGGAGAGATAATTCCAACCCAGGATGGAGGGACAATTACAACCAAGGAGGCAGAGACAATGGTGGAAATCAGAGGTGGAACAACAACAATCAGTAGAATCGGTATCTACAGAACCCCCCGTACCAACAGCAGAACCAAGGCCAGACGTACCAGGCACCTCACCAAAGACAAGCCCAAGCACATCAGAACAACCAACAGCAAGCCCCTCAAATTACTTATCCCCCTCTCTTTTCCAATGATGAGATGCTTCGCTCTATTGTACAAGGACAGAAAGACCTTCAGAATACACTTACCTCTAGCATCACTGGTCTTACCTCCATATTACAAGCTCTCATCTCCCAGATGAAATCACTTTCTACTCTCAACAATCAACCTTTCAGCTCCAATGTACTATCTTCTCAACCTTTACCCAACCCCATGGGTGGATGCCATTACTTTGAGGTCCAGAACCACACTGCAAGAGAGAAGTCATGAGAAGACATGTTCAAAGGAAGACATTCAAGTTGAAGACATTGTTGAGGTAGAGGATGTTGAAGAAGAGGAGGAAGTACAGGACATGGTTGAAGAAGAAGTGGCTCAACCAAGGAATGGAACACCAAAAGAAGATGAGGTTACAAGAGCAGCCATTCCCATTCCTTTTCCACACCTTGCTAGAAAATCCAGAAAGCAGATGGAAGTAGACCCCAAAATGGTGGAGATCTTCAAAAAGGTTGAGGTAACTATTCCCCTTTTTGATGCCATTCACCAGGTACCTAAGTATGCTAAGTTTTCTAAAAGATTTATGCATGAATAAAGATAAAATACATGATTTAGAAACTATTCCACTAGGTAGCTCTATTTCTGCTTTAATGGGTACTGTACCGAAAAAATGTAGTGATCTGGGTCCTGATGTGTATTTTTGTGGAAAAACGAATTTCTCCAAAACACACAAATCTAACCGGCAAGTGCACCGGGTCGCATCAAGTAATAATAACTCACGGGAGTGAGGTCGATCCCACAGGGATTGAAGGATTGAGCAATTTTAGTTTAGTGGTTGATTTAGTCAAGCGAATCAAGATTTGGTTGAGTGGTTTGTGATTTGCAGAATTTAGATTGCATGGAAAGTAAAGGGAATGGGTAAATTGCGTTGAATTTAAAGAGAACTGAAATTTAAAGTGCTGAATCTTAAAGAACAAGAAATTAAATGGCAGAAACTTAGAACGCAAGAAATGTAAATTGCAGAATCTTAAAGTGCAAGAAATGTAAATGGCTTGAATTGTAAAGGGAATTGGGAGTTGGATTTACAGAAATTAAACAAGGGAAAAGTAAAATTGCAACAAGCAGAGAAGTAAAGGATGACTAGAATTGAACCGGATCTTAAAACAGAAATGTAAATGAGCATGAAAAGCGTTAAACAGAGAAAGTAAAATGAGAAATCCGGATCTCGGGACCCAAGAGACTAGATAACCAAGTCTAGATCTCAACGCCTTCCTAGATCCAACAAGAACAATTGCAAAGGAATTATAAATTGCAGAGAAAGTAGATGAAGAAGCAATTAACAGAAATGGAAATTCAATTATGCAGTAAAGAAACAGAGAGGTCTCAGGATGAGATTGAAACAGAATTCCTTCAATTCTCCAACC
>NW_015496009.1:0-3808 GCF_000816755.2 Arachis ipaensis
TTTTCCCACTTTTGATACATGCTCATATTTTAATTTTTATCTTGTCCTATGTGCATTGCTTTATTTTGCATGTGGGGAATTCTTTTGCATCCCCTTTATTTAAATACTGAAAAATAAATTTTTTTTAATACACATGGTAATTCAATTATTTTGATTTCACATGAGCATGCTTCCTAAAAATTTTTTTATTTTGAATTATTTTATTCTTTTCAACATTCTACCCTTTGTTTTTGTCATCCATGTTCCCAATAGGTTTCCCACACTTAAACAATTACACACTTTCTATCTTAAGCTAACCAAGGATTTAACTTGGGATTTTTATTTTGTTTTTCTGCTTAAGGCTAGTAATGTGGTTTGTAGAATAAGAGGGGATTTAAAGACTCAAGGTGGCTAACAAGGGTGATGTAAAAGGTAGGCTAATTTGGGATAAGTGAGCTAAAATCAACAATAGCCTCAATCACTCTCTTGGTATGTATTTCTATTCTATAATCGGACATATAGATTAAAACAAAGTAAAGAACACCAGAATAAAAAAGAAGGGCGGGACACACAGGAATAAAAATTATGGTTTGAATGTAACCATACAATTAAGCTCAAAACTCACAGGCTGTATGTTCTCTAACTCAGAAATCATATATCAGTTATATATGTCATGCAAGTAAAAATCAAGAGTTCTCATTATTCTCAATGTAAAATTTATTTTGAGTGGCTTTAAAGTTTGTGTCTCTCCTTGATGAAATGTTGTTAACTAGCTAACATGGAATGCTATATATACAAGGTGTGGGTTGTTTCTATTATGTTCAAGTCTCTAGTTTACTTCCTTTTTATATTTTCAAATTAAACTAAGTTATCTTATGCTAAAGAAAAGGGTAAACTATACTAATCAATCCACAATTTTTATAACTAATAAGTTAGAATTGCAACTAAACTAAATAGCTAAAATATGAACTAAGGTGCAACATTCAGAAATAGAGTCAAAATACATGAAAATAGCAATGTATAAGTACTGAAAAAATAAAAATAAAAATAAAAGAGAAATATACAGAAAAATAGCAAAATAAAATGAAAGAGTCTGTAGTGGTTCACCAAAAAAAAACGCCAGAGATGGCGACCTCCCCACACTTAAAATGAAGTATCGTCCCTGATGCTCACTCAAGTAGGGTGTGAAGGGGTGTCATCACTGGAAAGGAGGGTAGCTGGAGTCTCTGTGGTGGTGGTCTGAGGATCTGCCTGCTGCAGAGGAGGTGCTGACTGGATAGGGATCCCTGGGTCTACAGCCTGAATCTGAGGCAGAGCCTCCTGATGTGATGCAGCCTACTCTTGGCCTGCCTGCGCAGCCTCGCTGTGTGGATGGGTCTCTGCCTCTTGATCATCCGCCTCCTCCTCAGAAGGCTCTGATGGTGTGTCAGGCTCGGAGGGGATATTGCCAGATCGTATTATCAGCATCAGGTGCTCATAGCGTCGCATGCTACGATGCTCAGCTCTCTCATATCGGTGCTGGTTGCGGGACTCCATCTGGTCTAGCTGTCGAAACAGGCGGTGCACTAGGTGATAAACCGGCTCTGAGGCAGGTGGAAGTGCAGTAGTGGTAGCAGGGGTAGCTGTGGAAAAAGAGGGGCCGACAGATGGTGTGGCTGTCTCATCAGTAGGAGTGAGGAATGGAGGTCTGTAGCCCAAAGCCAGAAAGTTCCTGCTGTGAGGGATGATTTTCTTGCATTCTGCAGCAGGTGGCCTCTCATCAGTATCCTTCCAAGGCACGTCAGCTCGACGGCCTAGCTGTGTAATCAGAAATGGGAAGGGAAGAGTGCCTCGGACGTGGACCCCAGCCATGTAGTACCGAATGAAGTGTGGCAGGTACAGGTCCTTACCCTCCATCACACACCAGAGGAGGGTGATCCTAGCGGCAGGTAGCTCCGTCTCGTGAGAACTTGGCATAATAAAGTTGCTTAGGATCTGATGCCATAGCCAAGCCTCATCATTCAAGTATGCCCGCTTGATTCCCTTAGGCATGGTGGTGTTCTGACCCATGACCCATGGGACAGTCGGGTCAAGGGCTATCCTGGCCTTGACTGCATCCCAGTCAAATTTCATGAAGCGCATGTCCTCCTCAGCCTTTTGATATCCATCTGGCTGATCAAATTTAGGCAGAAGCTTCAGAACATCCTCTATAGCCTCTTCAGTAACCAGAATCTGCTTCCCTATTAGGTTTACTGCATCTAGGGAAGTTTTGAAGTAATTGCAATAGAATTCCCTTACCCAAGATGCATTAACCTCAGTCAGGTTTCTCTCCAAGAAGAACCAGCCTCTTTGTTTGATCTGATCAGAGGTGTATTGCTGGAGTTCTTCTGGGATCTTCAGAGTCCTTTCCAGGTACAGGTTCCTGGAGTTTGCAAACACCGGATACTTCAGCTCGCAGTATCGGTTTCCAAATTTAATGGGATCAGTAGCAGGGAGTAGTTGGTCAGCCTTCTCCTGCGGGGTAAAGTGTTTCTCCCGCCAGGAGTCATCATGCATGAGGTCCATTATGGACATGGAGGATTCTCCTCTTTTCCGTTTGCCAGTGGTAGCCTTTTCTTTTCCTTTTCTCTGGGTGTCTGACATCCTGAAAAATAGAAAACCAGGATATATAAAAAAAAATAGGAAAACAAATAGGCAAAAAATCAAAAGAAACACAAAGTGGCAAAGTAGCAATAGAAGAGGAAACTGAGTTAAGTAAATTCGCATTAAGGATTGTAAAAGAGTTAGAATACTGAGAAGAACAATGTCACAATCCAAAATGTACTTCAATTCAAGTTAATTAGAAAAAGTATCATCATGCCTTGGTTAGAAAGTTAAAAGAAAGTGAAAAACCAGAAGAGATTTTTGAAAGGTTAGGTTTGGTTAGAATTGAAAAAGAGGTGAGGAAGTTAAAATTAGTGAGTTAGTAAAAAGTGGGTTAAAGTAAGTGGCATAATGATCAAATTCCAAGTAACAAGCATTAACAATTAGAAGCTATAGGTAATACATATCCAAACAAGGAAATTAGGTTGATGATGATTCAGATAGATATAGAAATAGCAAAAATTGGAATCTAAAATCAAAAATGCAGATTAAGAACCAGGAAATAAAAAAGAATAAGAAAGCTTGCCCTGGAATTCGTGAATTGGTTTGGTAAAAGTAGGGAAAAGTAGAGTTAAAAATGCCAAAACCAAAACATGAATGAAAATCAAAACAGTTTACAGAAGTTTGGGCAGCATTCCGGCTAAAATTGGATTTTCTCGGAAAATAAATAGCAATTAGAAAAGTTCATATGAATGAAAATATACCTGCAATTACATATAAGGAATAAGAACATGTAAAGTAGTGTAAAGAGCAGCATGAAACAAGAAATTACAGCATATGAACAGTAACAACATCACAGCAGCAGCAGAATTACGAATTTGATAAAACAGGTAGCAAGAACAGCGCAATTAATCAGGCCTAAATCCACTAACCACATCCTAGGCTACCTAACAACCTAGAATCCACTACAACATGCATATCTAACTAGCCTAATGATGAACATAAACAGAAAAATAGAAAATTAATGATGAATGGAAAGAAGGGTGACGATCAGCGGAACCTGGAAGGCGAAGGAAAGAAAGTGGGGCAGAGAGGTGGCTGAGGGATGGCGGTGGTGGCGGCAGACGCGACGGTTGAGGGTGGCACGGCGGCGGTGGCGGCTGTTCGGAGGTAGGGTTTCGGATAGGGAATTAGGGGGAAGGGGAAGGAAGGGAAGGGGGGCGTGGGTGGCAGATGGGTGGCGCGGCTGGGACGGAGCGGCGGCGGT
>NW_015496009.1:10514-10812 GCF_000816755.2 Arachis ipaensis
TGGACCGAATTGGGTTTGGATGGGTATGTGACTATAACCCTCTCAATACTTGATTTGGGAAATGCATGTGGTATAATCAGTAACCATACTTCATCTCTTCTCATGAGCAATTGACCAAGGAATTGGCTATTGATCAAGATTTGAGAGATTGAATTGTAAGAAATTGTAATTCAATCACTTAAGATTGCCAAGGAGATCAATGAGTGCATTGATTGATGAAGAGATGAAAATGAACTTGATCCGGAGAATTGCAACATCTCCTAAGCCCAATGAACTCCCCATCTCTGATCTTACCCAT
>NW_015496010.1:0-163 GCF_000816755.2 Arachis ipaensis
AGGTTCCATCAAGGAAGAAATTGAACTACCCAGGGATAATGTCTCCAATTCTCCTATCCTATCCTTGTGTGTACATAAGTCCTTCAAAAATTTTGCATACTTTAGAATTTGTTGAATAGCATCAAGGAGCGGTATAGTTACCTCAACCTTTTTGAACACTTGA
>NW_015496010.1:1875-2090 GCF_000816755.2 Arachis ipaensis
GAAAGTCATAGCATAAATGTAAAGGAAATCTAAACTATGGCTAAGTAAGTAAAAGAGTAAACTATCTACAATATTCACATAACCAATATCAAGGCATATGTTGCAACCATTCCCCGGCAACGGCACCAAAAATTTGACACTGCAAGCGCCAAGGGTGTATTGGTAAAGATTCTCTTCAAGAAAACCGCGTTGTAAGTATAGCTCTACCAACAACA
>NW_015496010.1:3460-4358 GCF_000816755.2 Arachis ipaensis
AGGTAAAATGAGCATGTTTTACATCATAGAGCAATATTGGGAAGTGAACACAAAACCATGCATTTCTTGCGAATAAGTGTGAGAAATTTTGATGAAATTTCTCAAAATAAGCACAAGATAAACCACAAAATCGGGGTTTATCAACCCCCAAGCGAGAAAACAGGCAATCATACTTAAAAACAAAGTGGGGATCAGAGTCATTAATCCTCCCATAGCAAACTCGGTCCTTAGGGTCTAGGGCCACTAACTCGTATTTGGGTTTGTCAGCATCAAGACTACAAATTCTATGGTGTTTTCTAAGTTCGATTACAAAAGCATCATCTACTATTGGGTGTTCAGAAAGGACAGAGGAATCTACCCATCTCAATAAGGCTTCAGAAACTTGGGAAGACACTTTCAAAAATGGAAAAATATATAGGAAGATATACCTACATTGCACAAAGAAAAATAAACCATCAAAAACAGGTCTTGAAACAAGACAGCTCCTTTTCAAACAAAACAGTCAACCACATCAAAGAAAATGATTTTTGTAAAAAGAAAAGCACAAAAATCCAAAGTTTCCTACTACAAATAATGAAGGTGCCAAAAACCTACGAAGAATCTCTTCCTCGATTATTCAGTACACTTAATAAAAATAACGAAGATACTGTGAAAGCTAATAAAGAGTGAAGGTAATGAGAAACTAACCTTTCTTGGAGAAAAGAACTGATAACAAGAATGAATGGGATGAAAAACCCAGGAACAGATGAGGCAAGCACCAAAGCGCGAAGGTCTTTCGAATATGGAAGAAAGCACGAAGAGTAAATTTGAAGAGAATACTGATGCGTGAGCATCTTTCCTATCTTTTCCTAGTGAATTTGCATCTAACTTATTGAGTTTAATTAAGAATTAATTATAT
>NW_015496010.1:5674-5933 GCF_000816755.2 Arachis ipaensis
ACTATTGAGCTGATTGAATTGGTTGCAAGCAACCAATATTTATACTCATCTAACAGGAATCCTGTGAACTCTGAGACCCCTTAGAAGAGAGGCGTGTTGGAAGTAGAAGCTGTTAATGCTCTTCTTACTCAGAACAAGCTGATGACTCAGCAAATAAATCTACTTACTCAACAGATGAGTGGCATGCAAGTCTCAGCTATCAACACCCAAAATCCACCACAGGAAGTCTCCTATGACATGGCAGGTAACTTTATGCAAA
>NW_015496010.1:8286-8881 GCF_000816755.2 Arachis ipaensis
AAAAAAAAAATAAAAATTGACAGAAAGTTGCGCGGGTGTAGCGCTGGACTCATGCCTTTTGCACAAACGATCCCACGCGAACACGTACCCCACGCGTTCGCGTCGTTTGTGATTTTCGCCATTCACGCGGGCGGGTCACTGACGCGAACGCGTGACCTGCAAATTCGACGTAAAAGAGTGTTTGGGCAGAGAGTTGTGCTGGCTTGGGGCAAGAAATGTGCTAAAAGCACAAATTTGGTCACGCAGACGCGTGACTGACGCGTTCACGTCAGTTGCACATACGACCATCCACGCGAGTGCGTGCATGACACGCACGCGTCGTATGAAAATTTGGTTCCCAAGCCATGCGAACAGAAAGTCACGCGGGCGCGCGGCTGGCTTTGCGCGAATCGCACAAAACCCAGAGCACGCGGACGCGTGCCTGACGCTTGTGCGTCATTATAAAAAATCGCGACCCACGCGTACGCGTGCCGTACGCGAACGCGTCGCTTGTGCCGCCCAGTTTTCTTTCTCGCTCTCCCAATCCTAATTCTCTCTTATTCTCTTATCCTTTTATTTTTCTTTCATCTTAATATTTATCTCTTTTTATTTTCAG
>NW_015496010.1:10569-10732 GCF_000816755.2 Arachis ipaensis
TTTGATTTATATTTCAATAATTGTTTTCGTTCTTCATTTTATGAATTTGGGTGGAACGGAAGTATGACCCATGTTCTAATTAAGTTCTTGTATAACTTGGAAAAGCTCTTTACTTGAACAATAGCTTGAAAACATATTATCCTGAATTTCTAATTGTTTGTAT
>NW_015496011.1:0-2008 GCF_000816755.2 Arachis ipaensis
ATTTAGTAAGGGTTAACTAAGTGGGAGCAATAACAATTCTCATCACACCTGATAAGGATAATTAGGATGGAATTTCCAGTTTTCATACCTTGCCAAGAGTTTTTCTAATTATTAATTTATTTTTCTTGCCATTTAAATTACTTGTTCCTTATTTTAAAAACCCAAAACAAAATATACTTTTTCCATAACTAATAATAAATCATACCTCCCTGCAATTTCTTGAGAGATGACTCGAGGTTTCAATACTTCGATTATCAATTTTATTGGGTTTGCTTAAGTGACAAACAAGTTTTTGTATGAAAGGATTATTGCTTGGTTTAGAAACTATACTTGCAACGAGAATTTATTGTAAATTCTAAACCATCAATCTTCAGTTCATCAAAATGGCGCCGTTGCCGGGGAATTGCAAACGTATGCCTTATTATTGGTTACTTTAATATTTTATTTTGCTTGTTTATTTGTTTTTATTTTTGTTTTTAATTTTTATTAGTTACTATGAGTTCTCACCCCCATCACTTTGAGTTTGGTTCTAATGTTGTTGGAAGGAATGGAAGCTATAACAGGAACATGCATCAAGGTAGGAACAATCAAAGTTGGAAGGAGCCACGAGGATCTAATCAACCCTTTTAGCAACAACACCTTCCAAGATACCATGGACAACGACCATCCTACAATGCATGCCAAGACAATAGTTATGGTGGACCTTTTCGTGACAACCAACCTCCACCAGTTTACTACGGTCAAAAACCATTCCGAGGTGCGTACCAAGATGATAGATATAGTGGACCCTCTTGTAGTTACCAGCAAGCTCCATCATATGCCAATGAACCACCATACTCACAAGACACCTACAACCATTCACCTCCATATGACCCTAAACCCTATCCACCCCAATTCCAACCCAATTACTCCCAAGAACCACCACCTCCATATGCACCATGTCCATATCCATCAACCCAAGAATCACAGGATCGCCTCAAGGAAACAGTAGATTAATTTCATGCAACCCTTCATCAACTGGAGCAAGCAATAAATCGATTACCTTCCCGACGTTCGGGCACTCAAGGAACTCCCATGGCTTCATGTGGAGAATCTAATGAAGAACGTAGCATGAAGGAGACACTACAAACTCCGGTGGACAGTAAGGAGAAAGCCAGAATTATCAAAGAAGAAGAAGTGGTTGAAGACTTAGGAGATGCGGAACGTCTATGGGAAAGCCCAGTCATAGAGCCCCCTTCTAAGGAGTTTGAATTTGATGTTGAGGAGGGTGTACAACTTCCAAGGCATATCATGGTTGAAGACTTTGAAGGGGATGATCAAGAGATGGATTCAATCATTGATGAATTCTTATCTACATTTGAATCCTCCCCCATTGGACTTGACATGGAGATTAAAGAAGAAGAAGAACAACCTCCCATGCCCTTGGTGAACAATGAAGAAGAGATTGAATTGGAAAAAAGCTACCAAGAGCAAAGAGGTTGATATTGAAGAAGCTTGCAAAGAGGTGGAAGTTGTCAAAGAGGAGCCCAAGGGAATGGAGCTGGAAATCACCTTGCCAAGGTTATTGGAGACCTCTCCTCCAAAGCCATCACCATCTATCCCTTCATTCAAGTGGGTAAATCTCTCATCTCTAAGCTTAATTAGCTCACTTGAATATGCTTTGCTTGAGACGGATGGGCAATGGTGCACGAATTGTGAATCACACTTTTCACAACTCGTACCACTTACCAGCAAGTGCACCGGGTCGTCCAAGTAATACCTCACGTGAGTAAGGGTCGAATCCCACGGAGATTGTTGGTTTGAAGCAATCTATGGTTATCTTGTAAATCTTAGTCAGGAAGTCAATTATGTTTATCAGTTGAATTGCAAATAAACAAGAGAGCATAAATTAAAGGTTACTTGTTGTGCAGTAATGGAGAATGTGTTAGAGTTTTGGAGATGCTTTGTCTTCTGAATCTTTGCTTTCCTCTGTCTTCTGATTCACGCACGCACGTCCTCCTATGGCAAG
>NW_015496011.1:5104-5409 GCF_000816755.2 Arachis ipaensis
CTGAGTCTAGAGTTGAACAGCAGAACCTTCTATCTTGGTTCAAAGATTCTAGATGACAGCTTTCTGTCATGCCACTTTTTTGATTTCTCTTTATAAAGCTTGGCATTTTCGAAAGCTGTGAATCTGAACTCCTCTAGCTCATTTAGCTGGAGCAATCTTTTTTCTCCTGCTAATTTGGCATCAAAATTTAGGAATCTGGTTGCCCAGTAGGCCTTATGTTCCAATTCCACAGGCAGGTGACATGCCTTACCATACACGAGTTGGTATGGAGAGGTCCCTATAGGGGTCTTGAATGCTGTTCTGTA
>NW_015496011.1:10247-10628 GCF_000816755.2 Arachis ipaensis
ACCAAAAAAAAGAAAAATTTTTCCTAATCTAAGCAACAAAATAAACCGTTAGTTGTCCAAACACGAACAATCCCCGGCAACAGCGCCAAAAACCTGGTGCACGAATTGTGAATCACACTTTTCACAACTCGTACCACTTACCAGCAAGTGCACTGGGTCGTCCAAGTAATACCTCACGTGAGTAAGGGTCGAATCCCACGGAGATTGTTGGTTTGAAGCAATCTATGGTTATCTTGTAAATCTTTGTCAGGAAGTCAATTATGTTTATCAGTTGAATTGCAAATAAACAAGAGAGCATAAATTAAAGGTTACTTGTTGTGCAGTAATGGAGAATGTGTTGGAGTTTTGGAGATGCTTTGTCTTCTGAATCTCTGCTTTCCT
>NW_015496012.1:0-10711 GCF_000816755.2 Arachis ipaensis
TACAGATAATTTATTATCCTAACTAATTTTTTTATACACATTTAATAATAAAAGACTAAATCAATTGGTACATCACCAAGACAACCTAAATCCACATCCTTCGACTGGCAGAATAGGCGTTCATAAAAAGATTCAGCTTCCCTTCTAAGGACTTCCGGATCCGTTTTCCACACCCCATCTTGAAGAAAGAGACCATGAATCTTATGATGCTTTTTCCGAACAAAAATTTGGATATAAAAGAACTTGGTATTTCTATCCCCGAATTTTACTCACTGCTCTCTAGATTTTTGAAACCATAGAAGTTCCTCCTTCACAAGTGTTTTATTAAATTTCTCAATGAACTGTTGTTCTTTTTGTCGCATAAACAAATCCTCCATTACTTCCAGTCGCTTCTGAAGGAAATTAATCTACCTCTTCAATTCACATTTCCTAACGAAAATGTTGCCGAACACTTTAGAATTAAATTCTAGAGAGTTCTTCTACACTTTTGAAAGCTTGCCATGCACCTCTCTGTAGCCAGCTCGCCATGACTGGTTCACAATATCTCTGTATCCCGGATGAGTTGCCCAAGCGCAATAAACTGAAAAGGTCTATTCTTTTTTGGTTGGAGACGACTTGTACAGCGCACTAGAATAGGACAATGATCATACTAAAGACTATTTAAAATTTTTGCGTAAGCCTCTGGAAAGAGATATAACCATCCACTGTTGATACAGACTCGGTCAAGTTTTTTCACCACCTCAACACCATTTTTAACTCTTCTGTACTAAAAAAATCATCTCCTAATAGTCTTCAAGTCAAACAGATCACTATCTCCTAGAGAGGGCAGTAAGCCGATCTGCATGGCAACTCGAGAAGAGGTAACCCTTAGATTCGTGAGAGAATAGTACTTCATTAAAATCACCAAGAACAATCAATGGCCTGCAGAAAGACGAGGACTGAGTAACAAGATAATCCCATAGCAGAACTCTAGTATTAAACTAAGGACTACTATAGAAACCAATGCACTTTCAAATCACATTATTTATGTGAACCTCAACTGTAACATACTAATTGAAATCATCTACCCATTTGCAGTGAACCCTATATTGCAGAAAGGAACCAGATACTCTCCTATGTCCTGATGCTTCCACTATAACAATAGAGTGATAACCAAGTCTTTTCCAGAACAGCTTCAAGTGTTGAAAAGACAGTGAATTTCAACAACAATAAAAATTACAAGTTTAAATTTCCTAATCAGCTCTTTACAATTCACTTGGGCTAACTTATCAGAAGCATCCCTAATATTTCAAGCTATTATATTTAAACTATCCATAATATAAAATATAAAAATATAAAACAAGGGAATGAAAGTGCTTCACCAACCTCAAACCGAGGCTTGTCCAGTGGGAGTGACTCCTGTGACCTTTATGTTTGCTGGATCTCCATGGAATATCTCCTCATTCCCACTTACCGACGCAGCAACAGCCAGCAACATGCCTTCCTTCTCCAATGGAACCACCACGATAACACTCTCCTTCACGACTGCAAGAGCACATGATGCTTCCACCGCGTGCCTCCTTTTTTCTCAACCGGCGAGCTCTCTAGGGACGTCGACCTTGGTCGTTTCCGGAGAGAGGAGCCGCGAGGCACTGGGGTGTGTCGGGTTAAGGAGATTGATGTATCACCATCACGGGAAGCGCTGTGCCCGACCTTGACCCGACCCTGGTGCGATAGGAGCTGGAACCATCCATGTGAGGGAAGTGGATAGTGGGCCTGGTTACCCTACCCAAACCGGTTTTGGATTGAGTTTCTCTTTGGGCCTTGTTAGATTGCTTCTGACCCAGTTTGGTTTTACCTTTCCTCACAACTTGCTCCCAGCCCGGTTCATCATGCATGCAAGCCTCCTCAAAGTTATTTCCATGCAAATTATTAGCCGCTAAATCCTCTTGCAAATTCAGTGCAGGATTCTCGCCAGTAACGCCGCCTACCACATCAGATTCTACTTCATTTGAATTTTGAATTTTGGGATCAGGATTTGGCACCGCCGTTGTCCTGTCTTAGGGTTTGGTGGCATCGAAATCAGCACTATTTCCTTCCTTGGAGTCTCTACCCAAGCATTGTGCGATATCATGGCCATAACGTGCACAAGAATTACAAATTAAATTTAAACTTTCATACTCTACTGCATGAGTTACGCCTTCCACAATGATATGATTGATCACCAACAGTCCTAAATTTATTTGAACACATGCTCGGACATATCGTCCTCTCTCAGCTAATTTAGTGGCTAGGTCCACTTTAATGGGGACTCCTATTGCAGAAGCAATATGCATTATAGCCTGTTCTTGATAGTACTAGATTGGGAGTCCCAAAATCCGAAACCATACAAGCGTAGACCCAAAGGATTGCTTACATGGCTAGAAATCTATATCCTACGATTTTACAGCAGCATAGTGCCCCTCAATTAACCACGGGCCACCAAGTATGACCTTCTCACAATCCTCAGCTGCATCGAATTTTACCATAAAATATCCAAACCCCACATCAAGCAGATCAAAGCCACCTTTGATGCGCCAGACCATCCGAAGCTTGTATGAAAGCGCTATGTAACTATAATTTTTATCAAGGATCTTGATCACCAAAGTTTTTCGATAAGGCTCTGCCAAACAAAGTTTCGTTTCTTCAGTGAAGTTTACACACGGAGGTTGGGGATCGCCCGACAGTGGCGGTCTTTGATTGGGTTCTTAATGGCCTAATCGAAATGAGTTCAACTAAGCAATTTTGAAACACTTATTTGATTATAAGAAGAATGAACAAAAATATACATTGATAGATGTATATTTTAATTTTTTAATGAGTCATGTGTACACACTAATATCAAATTTTTGTTGGTCATTTCTATCCTTCTGTCACTTGAATAATTTTTCGACAGTAATAATTGCTAGATGACACGTTATTTGCCATGGTGACTCTGTGCATTATGTGACATGAATTTAACAAATAAAAATAAAAAAAATATGAGATTAAAGTAAAATCCCCTTTCTAAACCTTCTTCACATTTCTCATATCAGGGATTTGTAAACCCTAATATACCAAAATGTCACAATATCAACGACGGAAAAACATATCCCATGTTTATGCGAGTGGTTGTGATAGCTTTTCTTCTGCGTCGAAGAATAGAAAGAAGAATAAGAAGAAGTTCGACTACAACAATGTCAAGTGTCTACATGAACTTAACGTAGTGGTGCTTGAGTCTGCGACAGAGTAGAACCCAGGGAGATTGTTTTTTTGTTATCCGTTGTGGGAGATATGTGATTTCTTATTTTATTTATGATGATAAATGCTATGTAACTTATGTGAAATAGTTGAAATTATCCTTAAATTCATGAATGAAAAAAAGTTGAATTGATGTGTAATTATTTTTGTTTGGGTTGATGAAGTTGTTGATGCTGAAAAAATTGGGAGATTCAAGAGTAGAATGAAAAAAGTAAATAGAGGTTTGTAGAAGAAAACAAATGGAAGGTAAAAAAAAAGGAAAAAGATGTTGCAGATAACTAATAAAATTAATCAAGAATTGAAGAGTATTAGAAAATGAGTGCAGTAACTAATAGCCACATTGAACTTTTTTGTAATGAATAGAGCCATCATGGTAGATAAAGTGTCACCTGACAACCACTATTATTGGAAAAAGGGAAAGTATGAGGAGCCAATGGAATATTTATACAATGTGTATAATAGAGGTTTAGGGAGTATTAGAGATATAATCATTAGTGTTACTTTTTCCCATCGGCTGAAGCTTTTGGGATGAGTGGTATCATTGCATGGTATCTAGAGCGTTAGATCCAAAAGGTCAAGAGTTTGATCTTTAGTGAACCCCAAAATTAGTTTAAACTTTTGGGAAGATGTTTATTATCACTAGTACTCGGATGGTTATTCTAGATAGTATGGAAATGTTCATTTTGTAACTCAATAGCTCATTGTACAAATAGTCCATTGTCTCCTTGTAAAAATTATTCAAGTGATAGAAAGATATAAATGATCAATTAAACTTAATATTAGTGTATATACATAACTTATTAAAATATTAGAGTGTACATCTGTTTACCTTGTAAAAATTTATATATATTTTTGTTTATTTTTTTATTATATTAAAATTTAAATTACGTTATTTTATCATTGTCAAATAAATATTTTAACACTATATCAATACTGTATTAATAGTAGTTAAATTAAGGACGAACTAAGAATCATAATTTATAAACTTAAGGATCAGTTTCGTTATTTTCAAAAGTTATAAACTATTTAGATGAGTGTTAAAAATATCATAAAACAAATTTGACATTATCTCATGAATAAACTAGTATTTTTTAACCATGAAAAAATGAGCAATAATAATTTTAACCGTGAAAGATATAACTCACTTGATAATTCTTAAATATTAAGTCCAAGAGAAAAACTTAGACATTGGTAATTTTGTCGAATGAATTCATCTAAACATCTTCCTAGAATACATCTATATATGTCAAATTAACTAATATTTTTCACAATTACAATTCTCGGAACTCAAATTTTTTAACATTAGAAATGATAATTCATTCTAATACCATGTTATATTATTAGAGTTGGGAGTGACCAAGTCTACTTGTGATCAATTCAAATTTGATTCATTAATAATTTGATAAATTAGACTTGTGAGTGAAGTTTGAGCTCGTATATCAAAAACTCCAACTCGAGTTTGATAAGGTCAATAAATTAGCTCGTAATTTGACTTGATTTTATAAGTATAAATATATTTTTTTAAAAAATTATATTCATACTATTTAAACTCATTCTTAGATTTAAATAAGTGCTATATTATTACCATTGAAAATAACCAAGTAGACTTGTAATTAGTTTAAATTTGACTCAGTAATAGTTCGAGTAACTAAGTTTATGAGCTCGTGAGTCTATTTTAACTCATATATTAAATAATCAAACTTGAAATTAGATAGAATCAATAAATTAACTCATAAATTTACTTAATTTATGTGTATATGAATTTTTTTTGTTAGTTATTAAGCACACGATACTCAAGAGAAGATGAATTAAGTATCAAAAGATAATAATAAATTTTTACAGAATTTAAATGAACTTGAAGTAAAATGCATAAATAGATTTGTACTAGTATTTTTCCAAGAACTTAATTCATTTCTTAAGTACTTACAAGAAGATTTTACTTTTTACACCACTTAACAAAATATAAATAACAATAAATATAAAAGATTAAGTTTAGAGAGGAGTGGTAAGCTTGAAATTGAATTATCTAGAACGCTTGAGGCAGGTCTCTGTAGAATAAAAAAGAAAGTGCAGTAGAAGAAAGTAGAGGATATGAACCCGCTGGAAACGACTGTGGAGGAGGCTGACCAGCTACAGAGGAGCAAGAAAAAGCTTTGAAATGATGGGGACACTTATATCGGAGAGACTTCTAGGATTTCCAGAAAGGAGGATTGGATGTATGATAAGACCACTTTTGTGGGAGCCAACGGAAGAAGAAGAACATATGCAGACCTGGTAATCCATGGTAGCACAGAGAACAATGAGGACTCTGAAGACTCGGATGAGGAAATGACCAATGAAGGGGAGTCTTCTGATGAAGAGGAATCGGGGATGATGGAAGAAATGTTGGAGTGGAGCCAAGCACAGAGAGAAGCTTACAGGAGGGCACGAAAGGAGGAGAGAGCAATCCCTTCCATCACTGTAAACCGTTTACAGAATGACATTTTCAACATCCAGGTAAATAAAGCTGAGAAGAAAAGACTAGAAAGGCCGTGGAAACACACCTTGATTATCAAGCTGCTGGGAAGGAGTATTTCTTACGGGGTACTTAAGAGAAGGCTCGACACAATGTGGGCGAAATCTCGAGGGCTAGATTTGATTGATCTAGGAAACGATTTCTTTGTGGTTAGGCTATTCAATGAAGATGACTACTGGTATGTTCTAGAAGGAGGACCATGGATGCTGTTTGATCATTACCTTACTATCCGCCGATGGACGCCAGACTTTAATCCCTTCGGTGTGTCGATTAATAAGATAGCGGCATGGGTCCGTCTTCCTGACTTGCCCATTGAGTACTATGATAAGAGATTTCTGGGGACAGTTGGAGACCAGATAGGGAAAACCCTCAAAGTTGATATGAACACGGCCAATCAATCAAGAGAAAAATTCGCAAAACTGTGTATGAAGATTGATCTGAACAAGCCTCTAGATGCCAAGTATTTAGTGAATGGCCAGAACTATTTCATTGAATATGAGGGTTTACATATGGTTTGCTTCAAGTGCGGTAAATTTGGGCATGTTAATGAAGGCTGTATGCAAGCGGGGCCAACGACTTCAGCCCAAACAGAGAAGGAGAATGCACAGGTAGGAGCTCAGGCGAGACAGGAGGAATCAGGGAGGAAAGAGGTTGATAAGGGCAAAAAAGTCATTAATGAGAATCCTAATTTTGGTGCATGGATGATAATACAAAAACAAAAAAGGACAAGAAAATATGCTGCCAAGGAGAGTGGAGATAGTGGCCATAAGGATCGTGGGGAGAAGAATAATATGGAAAAGATGGCGAATACGACAAGATACGAGGTTCTGGCACAAGGTACGGATTATGAGCAGGCCAGAGGCGACAATGAGAATGGTCCTCATCAGCAAGTGCCCTCATGCAACGTGATCCCAAACGGCGTACCAAAGGAGTTTCTTAATGGGAGTCAAATGAGGAAAACTAAAGCGTCCACGGCAGGCACAGTTGTGGAGCCAATCCCTTTGGCCCAAGGTAATCCAACCCAGACACCAAAGAGAAAAATGAGTAACCAGCATGAGGGTAGCAACTCTGAGCTTGTTTCAATCTCTCGGGCCAATCAACTAAAAGAAACCTTGGCCCACTTTTCTCCCATGCCTTCCTCAAACATACCCAACCCTTTTCAAACCCAACCCACTCTCTCAATTGAAACAGTGATAGAGGAGACCCCTATGAACCAAATCCTTAACCTAAAACCTCAGGACCCAACTGTTCCGTGCTTTTCTGGATCAGACTTAGATGAAGTCTTGGCAGAAGGCACTTTGACTGTGATGGAATGGGATAAAAGAGATGCTACTCCCGTAGGAGAGGATATGAACTTGGCCTAAATGGGCCTATATGTTCTCAGAGTACATCTTTGAACACTGAAACCTTAAACTTCCTTCTTTTCTTGCTATAGTGATGATTATTTTCTCATGGAATGCTAGAGGGGCTGCCAGCCCAAATTTCACTAGAGTTTTGAAAGAGTATGTGTCTCAATACAAGCCGAACTTAGTTGCGATCCAGGAGACGAGGTGCAGTGGTACAGTTGCACAAAAGGCTATTAAAAAAACAGGTTTTAACTTCAATTTGGTGATTGATGCTCAGGGGTTTTCAGGAGGAATATGGCTCATGTGGAATAATCCCAATCTTTCTATTCAAGAGATAAGTAGAAACGAACAAGCTTTGCACATCTCGGTTTCATACAATCTGAGGAAATGGTTCCTTACTATCGTCTATGCTAATCCAAATGAAGAAAGGAAAAGGGAGTTGAGAAATTATATTGCTAATCTGGTCCCTACGATGAATTGTCCTTGGATGCTCTGCAGGGACTTCAATGATATCAGTAACATAAGTGAAAAAAAAGGAGGAGCACCTCCCAACTTAGCTCGGATAAGGTGTTTTAGGGACTGCATGGACTCGTGTGGGTTCATGGATTTGGGTTTCCAAGGTACACGCTTTACCTGGAGAGGTCCGATTTGGCAGGGCAGAGAAAGAGTCTTCAAGCGTTTGGATAAGGCCATATCCAATCCTGATTGGAGGATATGTTTTCAAGAGGCCTGTGTAGAGACGCTACTGCGGATAAAATCTAATCCCCATCCCATTTTGATTAAGTGTACAAGTAACAATCATGTTCTGAAAAACAAGCCATTTCAGTTCGAATACATGTGGATGCACACAAAGAGTTTCAACCCTTTCTCAAGAATAATTGGAATAGAGATTTAGCCCTTGATCAATATATAAAGGTGTTTGTGGTGAAAGTAAAGTAGTGGAACCATAACACTTTTGGAAATATCTTCAATCAGAAGAGGATATTACTCAGCAAGTTGAAGGGGATTCAGAATTCTCCTAAATATGGGAGAAGCGAGTTCCTAGACAATCTGGAGGAAGATCTTAACAAAGAACTAGAGGTGATATTGGATAGAGAACAAATGTTCTGGATACAAAAATCCAGAGAGACTTGTATGGTTGAAGGAGATCGTAATACAAGATATTATCACACCAAATCCATTATTTGCCGAAGAAGAAACAAGATTTTCAAGCTAAGAGACTCTTGGTGGTAGCTGGATAGATAACTTAAACAGTCTCAAAGTTCATGTCTGTTCCTATGAATTCAAGCATCTGTTCCAGGAAACCAATTCCAATAGAGATTGTAATCTTCACACGCAGACTATCTATCCAACGATGAAACCAGGTTACATGCTCAAAATGAAAAGAGTTGTAGAGGCGGATGAAATAGAACAAGCCATATTTTCCATGGGTCTCTCAAGGCCCCTGGTGAAGATGGATTACCAGCGGGATTCTATAAAGCTAATTGGGAACTGGTAGGTAGCAGTTTAAAGAGTTTCATCATGAATTGCTGGTCCAACCCTAGTAATATTAAGGAGGTCAATAACACTTTCCTTGCTTTGATCCCCAAGAATGATCAACCAGAATTTGTTACTCAGTTCAGGCCTATTTCCTTATGTAACGTTTCTAACAAAACGATTACAAAGGTAATTGCTAATAGGCATAAATCTGTCCTTGATAAAAGAATTTCTCCCACTCAATCGAGCTTTATTCCAGGTAGAAGAATACAAGATAATATAGTGATTGCCCAAGAGATTATTCACAGTATGAGAAGATCCAATGCGAGAAAAGGGTCCATGGCTATAAAGATAGACCTAGAGAAGGCTTATGACCATCTTAATTGGAATTTTGTTGAAAAATGCCTTATGGAATTCAGCCTGCCTCCAGAAATGATTCACATTATTATGCAATGTATTCGGACAACTAGTTTCTAGGTTTTATGGAATGGGGAGCCTTCAGAGAAGTTTGCACCGTCCTGTGGTATTAGGCAAGGGGACTGACGTTGGCATTTTTGCCAGTAAAGAATTTTATAAAAATAGTCGCGTTGTAGATACAATCTCTAAACCAACAGAAATCCCTTCGTACAAACATTTGGTTGTCACAAGTAACAAACCCCTTTAAATTTGATAACCGAGTATTTAAACTGTAATACCCGGTCTAACCGAAATTAATTAAATAATAAGTTAAATAGGAGCGAATATGGTTGGAAGATTTGGCAATTGGAATTTGATAATTTAAATATGATATTTAGATTCAGTGAATTTTTCCGAGTTGGAAAACATAGTTTTCTGCGTAAAAGCGCGCAGTAGAATTTTGACCGGCAGTACCGGCTAAGATCTGTCTGGTACTACAGTNGGAATTATAATTAGGGGAGGTAGAAATTTTTAAAGTGCGATTTAGAGCGCTAATCTTAAAGGGTTTTGGCCCAAAATTGGGTCAACGGACAAAAATAAGTGAACCGGGCCTAAGTGGCCCAAGACCCAACATATATAAACATTAGTTATGAGTATTTCAGCTCATTTTACCCTAAAAGGAAGGGTTGGGGCGCTGATTTGGGAAGAGAGAAGAGAAGAGAGAAAACCTAACTCTCTTTGATCTTCAAACCATCATAACTTGAGCTACGGAGCTCCGATTGACGAGCCGTTTGCAGCCACACGTCGCTCTTCTCATCCTCTACAATTCTATCTAAGTTTTGTGGTGAGTATTCCATTCATCTCTACCCAGTTTTCGAAATTCCCCACTGTTATACGTTTTTGGGTAGTTAGTGTTGAAATCTTGTTATTTTGGGTGTTTAGGGATACTCCAACATGGATTCTAAGCGGGTTCTATCCCTACTTCATATGGGCTGAGATAAGAAGTGCTCAAACCCTTGTGATTTGTCATTTTTATGAGCCCTAGGTTGATGTATGTATGTGATATTAGTTATGTTAGTGTATTTGGTGATGTTGGTGTACAATTGGGAGATTGGTATTGCTTGAGGAGCTTTGGTGAGGCTTGGAGCTAAGGTTGGTGAAGACTTCCAAAGAAGAGGCTCAATTGGTTTGGCTACAAGAGGTACGGTTTAAGTTTCATTTAAGTACCGTGTGGTGTGATGAGAATTCCTAGGCTAGATACCCCTAGGATTAAGTTTGGATTGTATAAATGGTTGGTGCTAATATGCATAGTTGGTATGTAATGTGAATTAATGATTGGGTTGAGAATTGTGTGGCATTGTATGCTTGGTGTATTGAAAATTTGATGTATTGGGTAATGAGTATTGATTTGTGGTTTATGCATTTAAATTGTGAAATTGGGTCGGAGGCCGTGAATTTTGGGCCAGAGGTCGGAAAGAGGTAAGGAAGGTAAGTTGACGTGTGCATTGTATGATGACACAAGTGATTGGATGAATTTTAGATAATGAATATATGAATGATTGGGTTGGTTATTGAATAATAAGGTTTGAGGAGTTGAAGTGTGGAATTTGGTAATTTTGGGTGAAATTATGTAGATGAAGTATGTTTGGTTTTGGTTGAGATATATTATGTGGTCATATATGTGATTATGATTATTGATGCCTTGATGGCATGATGATGC
>NW_015496012.1:16885-17782 GCF_000816755.2 Arachis ipaensis
GCAGTAGAATTTCCTAACCCAAGATGCATTGACCTCAGTCAGGTTTCTCTCCAGGAAGAACCAGCCTCTTTGTTTGATCTGATCAGAGGTGTATTGCTGGAGTTCTTCTAGGATTTTCAAGGTCCTCTCCAGGTACAGATTCCTGGAGATTGCAAACACCGGATACTTCAGCTCACAGTATCGGTTTGCAAACTTTACTGGATCATTAGCAGGGAGCAGCTGGTCAGCCTTCTCCTGCGGGGTAAAGTTTTTCTCTCGCCAGGAGTCATCGTGCATGATATCCAGGATGGACATGGCGGATTCTCCTCTTTTACGTTTGCCAGTAGTTGCCTTTGCTTTTCCCTTTCTCTGGGTGGCAGACATCCTAAAAAAAAAAAAATAGAAAACCAAGATATAATAAAAACAGAAAAACAAATAGGCAAATAGTCAAAAGAAACACAAAGTGGCAAAGGAACAATAGGGTAAGGAAAATGAGTTAAGTAAATGTACATTAAGGATTGTATAGGAGTTAAAAGTCTGAAAAAAAAAGAAATCACAATCCAAAATGTAATAGAAGGCATGTTAATTAGGAAAAAGTATCAGTATGCCATGGTTAGAAGGTTAAAGAGAAAGTGAAAAACCAAGAAGAGAAAGTATGAAAGGTTGGGGTGGTTAGAATTGAAAAAGAGTTTAAGAAGGTAAAATTAGTGAGTTAGAAAAAAGTGGGTTAATGTAAGTGGCATAATGATAAGTTTCTAAGTAACAAGCATTCACAATTAAAGGCTACAGGTAACTCATAACCAAACAAGGAAAACATGTTGATGATGATTCAGATAGATATAGAAATAGCAAAAATTGGAATCTAAGCATCAAAAATGCAATTATGAACCAGGAAATCAAAAAGAATAAGAAAGTTTG
>NW_015496013.1:0-1267 GCF_000816755.2 Arachis ipaensis
CAGTATCACCTTTTGTCCTAGTCCTCGGTAACCTATTATGAAATCAATGGCTATTCTCTGTTACCCTTAATGTAGAACCTTCGATGGTTGTAGCATTCTACACAGCTCCTGGTGGTCTCTCTTTTCTTTCTCATGCGTCAAACTTGTAATCACATAGATTGCCACTTCGTCTTCATTTTTGGCTGCTCAAAATATCTTCTTAGATTCGTGGTAGGTTTTAGAAATCTTAAGGTAAATTCGAAAATCCTCTCTTATAAGCTTCGGGCAATAGTTTCTCATTTCAATTTCCGATTTTGACACACAACCCTCTCTTGGTGTCTTCTTGATTCAACCGGCTTCGGTACTCTTAATAGCTCCTTATTACCAGTATTGCACTTCTTAAGTCCTTGACTCTATGATCTCTATTTCGGCATTGGTCATGTAAATCTCTTCTTAATTTCCTTTTGTTTACCAGACTTCGACATCTTTGGCGATTCCTTATTGACTCATTACGTGTCCCGTACTTCATCATTATCATGTTGTAAACTGGCAATGGATTTAGTTCGACCCTTCCAACTACACTCGCACTCTCCAACAGAGAACTATAACTCATCTAACATTTTCTCCTTTGGAATTAATCGTCCAAGAATCCCTTAGAAACTTCTCACTTAAGGCGTCTGCTACGATCTTACGATGTCGCTTCAGCACGCATCTTCAGTTTTCCAATAATGCATCGTAATAATTCTCCAAATGGTTCATTAGGTTCAAGTGATACAAGTATTGGTATAAGAATCAATCTTCTTTCCATGGCTCGAAGGCTTCCAGCGTATCCTGGTGTTTCATTTACACGGTGCACCTCATTGCATCTATTTAGTCATGAGCGATACGATCGGCAAGGGTTAAGGCTCTAGATTTCCTAGGAATGTCGCTACTTTATTTTCATGTTCAAAAGCCTTGCTTTAAAGGATTAATACTCTAATAATTGCATCTAAGAGTTATGCGTGACGCAAAATCCAACACAAGTTTATTTTTCAAAGAAACGTTAGGTTCAAAGGGACGAACAAGTAGCGCGAACGGTGTTCACAAGAATTCAAAAGAAAGTCTTGCATACAGTTAACCGGAGTTGTACAGAACTAATGGGATGCACAAGAAGAGAAACCTAGTTACATTTCAGGAAAGAAGTTCGAATCAAAGCGTAAATAGAAAGAATAAGGCATATCGGATTGAATAGGTTCTAGTTGACTTGAAAGGAATGCGAGTTTCCACAAGAGAGCAACTTCACGCACCG
>NW_015496013.1:1844-2930 GCF_000816755.2 Arachis ipaensis
TTATAGTTACCTCGGGTCTGAAGATCGAATTTGACTGCATCCCGGCGTTTCTTGTGTGGACAGTCTCAAGCTATATGCCCTGGCTTCCCGCACTTATAACATACACCTAGTTCGGCTCTATGCGGCTCATCCGGAGTAGTCTCTCCATAGCCTTCCTGTAACATTGTTAACTTCATAGAGTAACGTTCTGCGAATTGACTTTTCATAACCAATTCAGGAAAATTCGTTAACCTTTGCGGACTCACGTAGTTGAAAATGTCTCTTCTAAGCCCTTTTTCATACTGAACACACTTCCACACCTCATAGTCGGCTGGATTTCCTTGACAAACTCTTGATAGATTACACAAGTTGTCGAATTCACGGGTATAGTCAGCAACAGATATATTTTCTTGCTTCAGTTGCATTAACTTCAATTCTTTTGCAACACGAATTGCATGTAAGAAATATTTTTCGTAAAATTCCGTCTTGAATTTACGCCAAGGGATATCTGTTAACTCCATCTGCAAGGTATGATATAACTCCTGCCACCATTCTTGAGCATCACCCTCCAACATGTAAGTCACTATTTCTACCGAATGTACTTCCGGTATGTGCTGAGTGTATAAGAATCTCTCCAAATCTCGAAATCACCGATCAGCCTCTAACGCATTGGCATTTTTGTTAAACCGAGGTGGACCACTCTTGAGGAAATCGGTAAGGGTCATGAACCTATAGTATTGACCTATGTTGCTTGTACCAGCACCCGAGCTTCCATCTCGGGGTCCTCGCATTGGTTCGGGCCTAGGATTTTCCTTCCAGTTACCTCGCTCGGATCCGCGAGTCAACATTTGGCCCCTGTTCACACCAGACAATTGATATTAAGGTGATTAGTCTCAATATCTCAAGTTCAGTGCTTAAGAGTCCCAAACGCATGCTCACGAACATGTATGCTACACATATCAGTTAGATATCCTAATAGCACACAAACATATACACAGAGAATGTACAAAAGCACCATCAGTCCATCCTCAGGCTCTATAGGAATGAACTGCTCTGATACCATAATGTAACACCCTACCATACTTAATCTTATGCTTAAGTCATAAG
>NW_015496013.1:9796-11492 GCF_000816755.2 Arachis ipaensis
TTATCCAACTTAATTACTAAACAGAAGCCATAAACAGGGGTAGGTATTCTAAATCTACCTAACTTACTCAATTTCAATCCTAATTAACACCAAACCGTTTCTCCTTTTCCTCCATCCCTCCATCATCCATAATGCAACAGAAACAAGCAACCAAACAAGTTCACGCACAAGTAATGAGCAAATAGTACAAGTAGCAAGTATAACAGGTAGCAGATGATATAAATCAATTAGGCAAACCCAGGAAATGCATAACAATCAAAACAAACAAATGCATATGATACATGCCTGTCCTATGACTGATGGGGCCCATCTGCCGGTTATCCAGCCAACCCGACAAGTCCGAAAACCTTAGACTGTCCCCCGTCGGGCATCCCCAAGAGTCTATGCATAGAGTTCATATTTAATCATCATATAAATCACTCAATGAGGGCTATTCATACCTGAGAATTTATACTTGCCCGGTCACCTTTACGACGTAGGGTCAACAGAGTATCGAGATTCATCCTGGAACACGTGGTGGCGAGCCACGGTTTTTACACAGGGAAACTCGTATCTTAGATATCATTATTCATAAGCCAGTTCATAGTCATAATCATTATTTAATGATTCATCAAGCCATAGCATGTTAACTCCTTTTATTAACAACTTCCCTTTCACATTTTTCATCATCATTTCCTTACATTCGCTCTTTATAGCCACAGCAACATATATTCATTTAGCTTTCGCATCATTCCCTTATAATTTATCACGTTTACCCTTTCCGGGTCCTAACCAAACCATTTATTAAAATCTTCTCAACCTCTTTAATATCGAATAATCTTAAAATCAATCACATAACACGAAGATTAATCTTTGACTTCTCGGACCCATGACTATCACCAAGACATCCTCGACACTCTATTTTCTTTTCTGTTTTTAGTATAACAAATGAACTCGGAATTAGGCAACCTTTATGTCCAGACGTTCATCTCGGAATAAGCTTTCTAACAAACCAAAAATAACAATTTTTTTATTTAACTAGCCTCAGAAATAGAGGAAAAATGCTGACTGTTCTGCAGTGCTTAGAAACGAGAAAATAGCAGCAACGTACGATATCTAAAATTCCATATAAAATTCAAATTAAATCCAATAGCCTTAAAATTAATATGGTTTAACTTAACATATTTAGGTTTCTTTTTCAACTAGTTTCAGGTCAAAAAAATTTTTAATGAAGGAGTTATGTAACTTGGACGTTGAGTAACTTTCTGCAGAATTCTGTTTTAAAAGCTAATGAACATGTCCTCTTCCAAGTCCCATAACTCACTCATTAAAATATGGACAGCCCTGAAATTTAAATCACAACTACTAAGCATAATTAATTTTCACCTCCAATTGGTTGCACATGAATATCCATCCATAAGTAGAAGTTATAAACTCTCAAAATTGCTGATCTAAGAAGACAAAATCTGGCTTTTATTGTATAACGCAATGTATTTCAAAAATTCATATATTTAAAAACACAAGTCCAACCATTCTAAAATTTTACGACGTTAAAATAATAGGACTAAAGCTTTATTTAAAATTAGTTTTATTTCAAAATTCATTTTGAAACATTCGTAGCAGAGCTAACAATTTACTGCTATTCTAAAATTTATGCAGTAAAAATCAGATTCCACAACTACAATTTGAAAATTTACCATAAATCATATATTTAACA
>NW_015496014.1:0-4768 GCF_000816755.2 Arachis ipaensis
AACATAAACACTCAACACCAAATCATAAACCATAAACCCTTTAAACCCTACAACCTAAACCATAAACCACAAACCCTAAAGCATAAACCCTAAACTAGAAACCCTAAACCATAAACCCTAAACCTTATACCCTCAACACCAAACCATAAACCCTAAATCGTAAACCCTAAGCCTTAAACCTTAAACCTTAAATCATAAACCATAAACCTTAAACCCTAAACCATAAACCCTAAACCCTTAAACCCTAATACCTAAACCCTAAAGCCTAAAGCCTAAAGCCTAAACCACAAACCCTAAATGCTAANAAACCCTAAAGCCTAAACCCTAAATAATAAACCCTCAACCCCAAATCATAAACCCTAAACCATAAACCCTACACCCTAAACTCAAAACCACAAACCCTAAAGCATAAACCCTAAACTATAAACCCCAAAGCCTAAACTATAAACGATCAACCCAAAACCGTAAATCCTAAACCCTAAAACCTACACCATACACCACAAACCCGAAAGCCTAAACCCTAAACCATAAACCCTCAACCCCATACCATAAACCATAAACCCTAAACCCTAAACTCTTAACCCCAAACCCTATAGCCTAAAACCTAAACCCTAAACCCTAAACATTAAACCATAAACCCTAAACCATAAATCCTAAACCCTAAACCCTAAACACTAAACCCTAAACCCTAAACCATAAACCATAAACCATAAACCCTAAACCATAAACCATTAACCCCAAACCATAATCCGCAAACCCTAAACCCTACAACCTAAACCTAAACCTAAATCACAAACGCTAAAGCCTAACCCTAAAACATAAACACTCAACACCAAATCATAAACCATAAACCCTTTAAACCCTACAACCTAAACCATAAACCACAAACCCTAAAGAATAAACCCTAAACTAGAAACCCTAAACCACAAACCCTAAACCTTATACCCTAAACCATAAACCCTCAACACCAAACCATAAACCCTAAATCGTAAACCATACACCTTAAACCCTAAACCCAAAACCATAAACCATCAACACCAAATCATAAACCGTAAACCCTACACTCTAAACGCTAAACCATAAACCCTAAAGCATAATCCCTAAACTATAAACCATAAGCCCTAAACCGTAAACCCTAAACCATAAACCATAAACCCTAAACCCTACACCCTAAACCACAAACCCTAAAGCTTCTACCCTAAACCATCAACCACAAACCCTAAAGCCTAAAGCCTAAAGCCTAAAGCCTAAAGCCTAAACCCTAAATACTAAACCCTAAACAATAAACCCTAAAGACTAAACACTAAACACTAAACACTAAACACGAAAACATAAACCATAAACCCAAAAGCCTAAACCATAAACCCTAAATCCCAAACAAAAAACCCTAAACCCTAAACCCTACACCCTAAACCACAAACCCTAAAGCTTATACCCTAAACCATAAACCCTCAAACCCAAACCGTAAACCCTAAATCCTAAACCATACACCCTAAACCCTAAGCCACAAACCCTAAAGCCTAAACCATAAACCCTAAACACTAAACCCTAAACCAAAACCCTAAAGCCTAATCCCTAAACCCTAAACCCAAAACATTAAACCCTAAGTTTAAAGCCTAAACCTTAAACCGCAGACACTATAGCCTAAACTATAAGCTATAAACCCTAAAGCCTAAACACCCAAAACCCTAAACCCTAAACCTTAAACCATAAACCCTAGACCCTAAACCATAAACCCAAAACCCTAATGCTTAAACCCTAAACCCTAAAGACTAAAACCTAAACCCTTACCATAAACCCTAAAACCCAAACCATAAACCTTAAACCCAAAACCATAAACCCTAAACCAGAAACCCTCAATCCCAAACCATAAACTGTAAACCCTGAACCTTACACCCTAAAACCTAAACCACAAACCCTAAAGCCTAAACTTTAAACCATAAACCATCAACACCAAATAATAAACCCTAAATCATAAACCCTACACCCTAAACTATAAACCCTAAACCCTAAACCATAAACCCTAAACACGAAACCACAAGCCATAACCCCTAAATCCTAAACCATACACCCTAAACCACAAATCCTAAAGCTTATACCCTAAACCATAAACCCTCAACACCAAACTATAAATCCTAAATCATAAACCCTACACCCTAAACCCTAAACCATAAACCCTCAACTCCAAATCTTAATCCCTAAACCCTAAACCCTAAACCCTAAAGCATAATCCCTAAATTATAAACCCTAAACCATAAACCATAAACCATAAACCCTAAACCCCAAACCATAAATCTTAAACCCTAAACCCTACACCCTAAACCACACACCCTAAAGCTTATATCCTAAACCATAAACCCTCAAACCCAAAAGTAAACCCTAAATCCTAAACGCTACACCCTAAACCCAAAGCCACAAACCCTAAACCCTAAGGCCTAAAGCCTAAAGCATAAACCCTAAACACTAAACCCTAAAAACTAAACCCTAAACCAAAATCCCTAAAGCCCAAACACTAGACTCTAAACCATAAACCCAAAAGCCTAATCCCTAAACCATAAACCCCAAACCCTAAACCCTAAGATGAAAGCCTAAACCTTAAACCACAAACACTATAGCCTAAACTATAAACTATAAAACCTAAAGCCTAAACCATAGACCCTAAACCCTAAACCGTAAACCCTAAACCATAAACCATAAACCCAAAACCCTAATGCCTAAAGCCTAAAGCCTAAAGACTAAAGCCTACACCACAAACCCTAAACGCAAAACCTTAAACCATGAATCCTAAACCCAAAACCATAAATCATCAACCCTAAACCATAAACCTGAAACTACAAACCCAAAAGCCCAAACACTAAACCCTAAGCCATAAACCCTAAACCCTAAACCCTAAACCTTAAACCCAAAACCCTAAAGCCTAAACTCTAAACACTAAACCATAAACCCTACACCCTACACCACAAACCCTAAAGCCTAAACCCTAAACCATAAACCCTCAACCCCAGACCATAAACCCTAAACCCTAAACCCTAAACCCTAAACCCTTAACCCCAAACCATAAACCCTAAACCATAAACCCTTAACCCCAAACCATAAACCCTAAACCATAAACCCTTAACCCCAAACCATAAACCCTTAAACCATAAATCCTAAACCATAAATCCTAAACCATAAACCCTAAACCCAAAACCATAAACACTAAAGCCTAAACCATAAACCCTAAACCATAAACCATAAACCCTCAACCCCAAACCATAAACCGCAAACCCTAAACCCTACAACCTAAACCTAAACCTAAACCACAAGCCCTAAAGCCTAACCCTAAACCATAAACCATCAACACCAAATCATAAACCATAAACCCTTTAAACCTTACAACCTAAACCCTAAACCACAAACCCTAAAGCATAAACCCTAAACTATAAACCCTAAACCCTAAGACATAAACCCTAAACCCTGAACTATAAACCTAAACCATACACCCTAAACTCCAAACCACAAACCCTAAGGCATAAACCCTAAACTATAAACCCTAAAGCCTAAACCATAAACCATCAACCCCAAACCGTAAATCCTAAACCCTAAACCCTACACACTACACCACAAACCCTAAACCTAACCCCTAAACTATAAACCCTCAACCCCGAACCATAAACCCTAAACCCTAAACTCTTAACCCGAAACCCTACAGCCTAAAACCTAAACCCTAAACCCTAAACATTAAACCATAAACCCTAAACCATAAACCCTTAAACCTAAACCCTAAACCCTAAACACTAAACCCTAAATCCTAAACCATAAACCATAAACCCTAAACCATAAATCCTCAACCCCAAACCATAGACCACAAGCCCTAAACCCTACAACCTAAACCTAAACCTAAACCTAAATCACAAACCCTAAAGCCTAACCGTAAAACATAAACCCTCAACACCAAATCATAAAACCTAAACCCTTTAAACCCTACAACCTAAACCCTAAACCACAAACCCTAAAGCATAAACCCTAAACTGTAAACCATAAACCCTACACCATAAACCACAAACCCTAAACCTTATACCCTAAACCATAAACCCTCAACACCAAACCATAAACCCTAAATCCTAAACCCTACACCTTAAACCCTAAACCCTAAACCATAAACCCTCAACACATGTGACAGATTGACAGCAAGGCGCGGCTCTACGGAATGGCAACGCATGCGAAAACGGTGGCAGTGAGAAAGCAGACACGACCGGCTGGATGACAGCACTACATGGTGGCGAACTGAACGGCGGCGCCAAGCCCTTTCCCTCTCCTGTCTGTTTGCTAGCTCACTCGCCCTCCCTGATGCAACACGGCGGCGCGGCGGCAGTGATGCCCGCCGGCACCGTGCTTCCTCACCTCCCTCTCCTCCGTTCGGCCAACAATGTTTCATGGGTGTGGGTCGTGTTTCCGATCTCCCCCCTTCTATGCCTCTTCTCTCTCAAATTCCATTTCCTTCCTTCTTCATATGGCTGTGTGTTTGTGTTTAGGGTAGAGAGGGGTAGCAGCTGCGGATGCTTGGGTTTGAGGGAGCTAGGGTTTCATTTTGAAATTTAGGGTCAAGGGCATTATGGTAATTTCTGATAAAATTGTGGACAATATAGTAATTGAAACCCAAATTAAATCCAACACTAATTATATATAGAAAATACTATTTGCTCATCAATTTCACAAATTATTTTCAATAAAATGCCCAAATCTAAAAATTAGAAATAATATAATTAATTTCTCTATTTTCCAAAAT
>NW_015496014.1:10957-11592 GCF_000816755.2 Arachis ipaensis
AACCCTAAGCTGAAAGCCTAAACCCTAAACCACAGACACTATAGCCTAAACTATAAACTATAAACCCTAAAGCCTAAACACCCTAAACCCTAAACCCTAAACCCTAAACCTTAAACCATAAATCCTAAACCCTAAACCATAAACCCAAAACCCTAAAGCTTAAACCCTAAACCCTAAAAACTAAAACCTAAACCCTAAAACCCAAACCCTAAAACCCTAAACCCTAAACCATAAACCCTAAACCACAAACCCTCAACCCTAAACCATAAACTGTATACCCTGAACCTTACACCCTAAAACCTAAACCACAAACCCTAAAGACTAAACCTTAAACCATAAACCCTCAACACCAAATCATAAACCCTAAATCATAAACCCTACACCCTAAACCCTAAAGCATAAACCCTAAACTATAAACCCTAAACCCTAAACCATAAACCATAAACCCTAATCCCCAAGCCATAACCCCTAAACCCTAAACCATACACCCGAAACCACAAATCCTAAAGCTTATACCCTAAACCATAAACCCTCAACACCAAACTATAAATCCCAAATCATAAACCCTACACCCTAAACCCTAAACCATAAACCCTCAACACCAAATCATAATCCCTAAACCCTAAACCCTACAC
>NW_015496014.1:12001-12496 GCF_000816755.2 Arachis ipaensis
AATCATAAACCCTACACCCTAAACCCTAAACCATAAACCCTCAACACCAAATCATAATCCCTAAACCCTAAACCCTACACCATAAACCCTAAACCATACACCCTAAAGCATAATCCCTAAACTATAAACCCTAAACCATAAACCATAAATCCTAAACCCCAAACCATAAACCATAAACCCTAAACCCTACACCCTAAACCCTAAACCCTAAACCCTACACCCTAAACCCTAAGCCACAAACCCTAAACCCTAAAGCCTATAGCCTACAGCCTAAAGCCTAAACCATAAACCCTAAACCCTAAACCCTAAACCCAAAAGCCTAATCCCTAAACCATAAACCCCAAACCCTAAACCCTAAGCTTAAAGCCTAAACGTTAAACCACAGACACTAGCCTAAACTATAAACTATAAACCCTAAAGCCTAAACCATAGACCCTAAACCCTAAATCCTAAATCCTAAAGCATAAACCATAAACCCAAAACCCTAATGCCTAA
>NW_015496014.1:14125-14668 GCF_000816755.2 Arachis ipaensis
AAACCCTAAACCATAAACCCTACACCCTAAACTCCAAACCACAAACCCTAAAGCATAAACCCTAAACTATAAACCCTAAACCCTAAACCATAAACACTCAACCCAAACCGTAAATCATAAACCCTAAACCCTACACCACAAACCCTAAAGCCTAAAGCCTAAACCATAAACCCTCAACCCCAGACCATAAACCATAAACCCTAAACCCTTAACCCCAAACCCTACAACCTAAAACCTAAACCATAAACCCTAAACCTTAAACCCTAAACCCTAAACCAAAAGCACTAAACCCTAAACCCTAAACCCTAAAAACTAAATTCTAAACCATAAACCATCAACCCCAAATCATAAACCGCAAATTCTAAACCCTACAACCTAAACCCCAAACCACAAACCCTAAAGCCTAACCCTAAACCATAAACCATCAACACCAAATCATAAACCCTTTAAAACCTACAACCAAAACCCTAAAGTACAAACCCTAAAGCATAAACCCTAAACTATAAACACTAAACCCTAAGACATAAACCCTAAACCCTAAGA
>NW_015496014.1:16036-16671 GCF_000816755.2 Arachis ipaensis
AAACCCTAAACCATACACCCTAAACCACAAACCCTAAAGCTTATACCCTAAACCATAAACCCTCAACACCAAACCATAAATTCTAGACCATAAATCCCCTAAACCCTAAACAAAAAACCCTAAAGATTAAACCCTAAACCAAAAAACCCTCAACCCCAACCCATAACCCTAAACCCTAAACACTAAACCACAAACCCTAAAGCCTAAACCCTAAACCATAAACCCTAAAGCCTAAACCATAGACCCTAAACCCTAAACCCTAAACCATAAACCCAAAACCCTAATGCCTAAACCCTAAAGCCTAAAGCCTAAAGCCTACACCACAAACCCTAAATGCTAAACCTTAAACCATGAACCCAAAACCCTAAACCATAAATCCTCAACCCTAAACCATAAACCTTAAACTACAAACCCAAAAGCCCAAACACTAAACCCTAAGCCCTAAACCCTAAACCCTAAACCCTAAACCCTAAATCCAAAACTCTAAAGCGTAAACCCTAAACTCTAAAGCCTAAAGCTAAAACCACAAACACTAAAGCCTAAACCCTAAAATATAAACAATAAACCCTAATCCATAAACCCACAACCCAAAACCATAAACCCTAAACCCTAAACCATACACCCTAAACCCTAAA
>NW_015496015.1:0-4106 GCF_000816755.2 Arachis ipaensis
CCCTTGCATAAAGCCAGCCATGGAAATGAGTAAGACTGATTGGATGAAGACAGCAGGAAAGCAGAGGTTCAGAGGAACGAAAGCATCTCTACATGCTTATCTGAAATTCTCACCAATGAATTACATAAGTGTTTCTATCCCTATTCTATGTTTACTTATTAATTAATTTCTAAAACTCCATAATCAATTATTATCCGCCTGACTGTGATTTACAAGGTGACCATAACTTGCTTCATACCAACAATCTCCGTGGGATCGACCCTTACTCACGTGAGGTTTATTACTTGGACGACCCAGTGCACTTGCTGGTTAGTTGTATCGAAGTTGTGACAAATTATGAATTGAGATTAGAGCACCATGTTTTTGGAGCCATTACCAGAGATCACAATTTCGTGCACCACCACGCCTTCGACCTCAAGTGGCACGCCCAACTTTGCTTGGCCTTCTCTAGTGTTGGCGTGCCACGCCTGGGTCTTCAAGTGGCACGCCCAAGTGAGGATGAGAGCTAGCGTGCCACTCCTCCGACACCAAGTGGCATGCCTAGCTTTGCTTTTGGCCTTCTCTAGTGTTGGCGTGCCACGCCTGGGTCTTCAAGTGGCACGCCCAAGTGAGGATGAGAGCTGGCGTGCCACGTTTTCGACACCAAGTGGCACGCCTAGCTTTACTTTGGCCATCTCTAGTGTTGGCGTGCCACGCCTGGGTCTTCAAGTGGCACGCCCAAGTGAGGATGAGAGTTGGCGTGCCACGCCTTCGACACCAAGTGGCACGCCCAAGTGCTTGGACCTTCAATCTCTTCTCTGGAAATTTGTACTGGCGTGCCACGCCTTGATGCTCAAGTGGCATGCCCACCTTAAGGTGGCTCCTTTAAGCTTGGCGTGCCACGCCTGGGTCTTCAAGTTGCACGCCCAAGTTATGGTTTGGAGCTAGCATGCCACGCCTTCGATACCAAGTGGCACGCCCAAGTGGTTGTCCTTTCTGCATTGATGAACTGGCGTGCCACCCCCAATGGTTCAAGTGGCATGCCCATCATGTGTGATGGTCTTGGCGTGCCACGCCCCTTTTGTGGCTTTCAGCATTGCTCTCTGGAAAACAATACTGGCGTTCCATGCCCAGCTTCTGGCGTGCCACGCCCATGTAAAAGATTGAATCATGCTTCTCTGGAAATCTTTACTGGCGTGCCACGCCCAGCTCCTGGCGTGCCACGCCCACACACTTTCATGGCGTTTGCTCCAAGTGGCACGCTAGTTTTACACGCCTAGCTTTGTTTTGTTGTTTTCTTCCCTTTTTGTTGTTTTTTTCACCTGAAATTCAGCACAAACCCATTTCAATGCAATGTACCAGAATATTCATCAATTAGTTCATGAATTGTAATGATTAAATGAGATTATGCTCTTTTATGGTCCTTTTTAGTCAAGAAAAAAGGGTAAATGATGCAAGTCATCACAACACCAAACTTAAGCTTTGCTTGTCCCAAGCAAATCAATGTGAGTAGTCTTTAATTGGATTGAAACTTGACCTTGAAGAAAAGCATTCACTACCAAAGATAGGGATATGTGTTAACTCATGCATGAATCTTAATGATTTGATGTCAAAATGAACTCCTAGACTCTTTAGGATTCTTCCATGTATTTGCCTTAGGTTCCCTTTCTATTGATTGTCACCTTGAAGTAGCAAGGATTGTTTCTTCTTCTTTGTTTGTTCTTTCATTTTCAATTCTTTTTTTTTCATTGACCACGACTCTAAATGTTTTGTCTCAAGACGACCTTTTAATTAGGCTTTCAATTAGCCCTCCCAAACCAGTTGGCTTTAGGGTATTAGGTGTTGAAACACCCCTAAGAATTTACTTGCTCAGGTCTCTTTTCTTGACACATCTTCACCACAAGCATCTACTAGGATATCTAACTCTTTTGAGCTATTTAGTGTTTCCTTTCATCCTAGTAGTTGATGCTCAGAGCCTTGGGTCTTTGTTGCTTACTACTTCTTGGTTCTATGGATATTCAAGGGACACTCTTAGTCTCTACTTGTCATACCCCTCCAAGTCTAATTGCTTATTATGACTTATTTTCTTTCAAATTCATCCAGGGTCCTTTACTTAGTTCCTTGTCTCTTAATTTTGAATGGTCTCACTTGGTCTTAGTCTCTTCTACTCTTGTTTTTGCACAACTCACAATAGACTCTTGTGGAAACAAACTATTCTTTTATTGATGATTATGAAACTTCAAATAACATTGCATTTTCTTTCTTGAAAACATAAAGGACTCATAAAAGACTTCAGGAAATTAAACATAAAACATAAACTATCCTAGCATTGCAACTATTATTAAATAGAAACATAAAGAAAACTAAACAGAATTTTAGAATTTTAAAAGTGTCCACCATAGGACTCAAAAACCTTGAACAGCTTCAGTTTATTGGCCCTTTTCCTTTGTCTTTCTTTTTGGAGGAGGAGGAATCATCATCATCCTTCTTGGAGGATCTGATGAGAAGACTTTTGATGGATTAGAATTTCACTAATGGAGTCTTGTTGTAAAGTATAGTTTCTAAACCAACAATAGTCATTTCATACAAACAATTTGTTTGTCACAAGTAACAAACCCCTAAAATCTATAAACCGAAGTATTTAAACCTCAGGTCGTTCTCCCTAGGAATTGCAATAAAGTGTCTTGTTATTGGTTATGAGTTATATTTGGGGTTTTTGATAAGAGGCATGAAAAGTAAATGGAAATGAAAAAAACTAACAACTAAAGAGGTCTTGGCAAGGTTTGGTGGTCAAGGATCTCTATCCTTATCTCTAACCAAAACATAAGAATTGGCAAGGACCAACCCCACAAAGTTAACCCCTAACTAATAGTAGGGGAAAGTCAAGTGAGCTATGTCAATCCAAGTCCATAAGTCTTAGTTCTCCACCAAATCAATTAGTGAGATCTAGAGTTAATGGCTCCCAATCGTCAATCACTTGGACATTAGTAACTTAAGAGTTCCTAAGTTACCTTCCTAAGCCAAGAGTACTAAAATATACTCTAACATCTTCTCAAGCATTTTGACAAACACTTGGAAGGTATGAAAGGAAGGGAACAAGAGTAGATCTACAACAATTATTATGAATTACCTCAACTTGAATTGAAAGAAAAGAAAGGGAACAAGAGTAGATCTACAACAAAACATAGAAACAACATAAAGGAAATTACAACAAAAGAATAGAAGAACAAGATGTAGAAACAAGGAATTGAAAGGTAGAAGTAGATGAAAACATGAATTGAAACCTAGATCTATGATTATTGAGCTAAACCTACTCCTAATTCTAGAGAGAAGTGAGAGCTTCTCTCTCTAAAACTAACTAAAACTAATATTAATGTGTGTAAATGATGCTAAGTTGTTGATTTCCTCCAATCCTTGGTCCTTTAAATGCATTTTGGCACCAAAGTTGGTTGTAAACTGGGCCCCACAGCTCCTCAAAATTGCTGGGCACGTTTTCTATTAAAAAATCATGTGCGACCATCGACGCGTACGCGCACGGCGCGCGTGCGCGTCCCTTGCAATTTCGCGATCCACGCGTGTGCGTACAGTGCACGTGCGCGTAGATGGACATATCCAATTCTTTGGCTTTTTTCCATGTGTTCTCCATTTTGCATGCTTTCCTTTTTACTCCTTTGATCCTTCCTAGCCTTTTCAACCTGAAATCACTTAACAAACAAATCAAGGCATCTAGTGGAACCAAGGTGAATTGAATTTAGCTAATTAAAGACGTAGAAAGCATGTTTTCACACTTAAGCACAAATTAGGAGACAATCATGAAACCATGCTATTTCATTGAATAAATATGGGTAAAAGGTTGTAAAACCCCTAAATCAAGCACAAGATAAACCCTACAAATTGGGTTTATCAACCTCCCCACACTTAAACCAAGCATGTCCTCATGCTTAAACCAAGAGAAAGCAAAGGGTATCAATATTTATTCAATGAAGGCTAACTAAATACAATCTACATATATGCACAAGGGCTAAGGACTAGTAAGTCTAATCCATAATTGAATTGAGTTATTAAATATTTTTACAAACTTGCAAGAAAAGTGATGATTATAGGTGAAAACATGTAATTGAGCATCA
>NW_015496015.1:12558-12721 GCF_000816755.2 Arachis ipaensis
TTCAAAAGCCCATAAATAAATCAGCCAGACTAACCATTGTTTCAAGTGCTTGGGGAACAAGCAACTTTCAATATCATTGCAAAGGTCCATACAAGCTTTTGGAAGGATTAAGCATCATCAACCAAAGAAACAAAAGATGAACCTAAAGGCCAGCAATGATGAT
>NW_015496016.1:0-4943 GCF_000816755.2 Arachis ipaensis
TCCAATTCCTTCTCTTGGGTTGTTTTAGTTGTCAATTAGTTTAAATCCTGAAATCTTCCCTAAGACCTTTTTTGGTTTCAGCTGAAGACAGTAGCAGATGCATGTGACATCAACAAAAAACAGAAGTAATGATGTTTCATCCATGGACATGAATCTCTTATCTTTGTCATTTATCAAGTTTTTAACTGTTGATGGTAGTATAAATTATTATCTTAAAGGATAATTTTGTTTAAATTGCCTATTTTTTCTTTTTTTTTTTTTAAATTTACAAAAATAGAGAAGGGATAAACTAGAGAAGCTATCAGGCTGTAGGCAAATCTCATAACACATGTTCATTTCATTTTTTTTAACAGTTGTTTTTGCGTCATGGTTTGGATACTGTTTTCTTCAAGCATCTCTCATAATTTCCTATTACAACGTGATGCAATGCAAGGCTCTCAGGTTTGATAAATAAATAAAAAAAATTGGGACCCTTAATATCAAGCACTAGTGGTATGGATAAGTATAGAATATAGATACATTATAATACAGCTTTAATTTACCAAAGTTTTACCAAGTATAGATGAGACAAACACAAAGGGATAGTATTGGCACTTGGCAGTAGCTATTTGACTATAGAAGTATGAATACATCAATACCAAACAGGGCTAGCATTCATAATAAAATAAATAATCCAATTTTGCTAACTTTAATTATCAATATTCATCAACAAAATTTGACAAATCTAAAAATACTAATAATTATTACCTATGCCAAAGTTGGTCTTGACTCAATTTGGCTCCCTTTGCTAAGAATATAGACCAGAAAGAATAACTATTTTAGATTAAAACTTGCAAAACCCAATTAATCAAACACTTCAAATACCTCTCTGATATGCATGCGTGGTGGTTTCTTTGGAGTTTTATTATTCCATTGTAGTCAGATTCTACCTGCAATCAGTTTTGGGTCTATTTCTTCTTGTGTTTTGTATCTCAGATTTTGCTTCTTTTTTTATTTGTCATGATTATTGTTCTCTGCAGAATTTTTACTTTTCTCACAAATAAACAAACACACCCTCCCTTCTTCTCTTAGTTGCTCATTTTACTTCATAATTTAGACCTCAATTGAGAAATAATTTAAACAGAAAATATGATCAAATATGCAACTCCGATCCCAATGATGAATCCATCAATGAAATTAGACTGATTGAATACAAATCAAATCACATAAATTGTTCTTGAAGCGCACTACTTCATCAGACAATTTCCCATTATTAGTTTCAAGCTAGATTGTCTTTTAATTAATTAAGTAATAAGTACGAATTCATTCTAATACCGAAAAAAGAAAGTATGAATTTCTCTTTACAATTTATATCCAATAAACACCTAAATTCCTAATAGTAGAGAAAGAGATAGAGTAACCTTAAATAGCAGAAATTTGCACTTCCAGGAGAGAAATTCGTGCGTTCAGAGCGATGAACAAGAAGGAGAAACAACTAGAGAATAAGATAATCATCTATCAGTGATTGTTAACTAGAAGAAGCATAAAATTGAATCAGAAAAGAACAAAGAAAAACACAATTAGCTTACCAGGGACAAGAACAAATGCGTATAGTTTTGCTAATCAATGATTCGTTGCAGACTTTCGTTTTGAACGAAGATTTTCTTTTCACTGCACTTGGGGTTCTGGGTGCGCTAAGTTTAGGAAGAATGAAAAATTAGGGTCATGGCAGATAGTAGTAGGTAGTGGAGGTAGCGAGAAGTGCGAAGGAAAGAGAAATTAGGCGGTCTGAGCAAGTAATGGCGCGAATTCATGAACCGCCGTGGAACGAGCGTGATGGCCGCCGTTGGATTTGTGCTTCAAAGGCGGTTGTGTTTCACCGCTGATATGTGAATGTAGGGATTGCAGCGACGGCGGTTTTAAATGACCGCTTCCCCCAAATAGTCATCTATATTAGGTTTTGTTGTAGTGATAATTGTCAAGATATGGTTATTAGACAAGGATGGTGACCCAATTCCTATGCCTAGCCAAGAGATCCTTTTATCATTCATATTTGAAACCCAAAAACCACAATCGCTTTGATTTAGTTTCTTGCCCTTTAAGATTTATTGCATGTTAAGTTTAGTAGTTTAAATTCTTGTTTATGATTCCCAACCCCAGAATTCTAACCAATATGAATGCACATGTTTGCCCATTCTCTTGAGGACGACCCGGAACCAATACTCTCGGTTACTTTATATTGGGGTTGACTTTGTGACAACCATATTAAAATTTGATTTGAGGATCCATTGTTGGTTTAGAGTTATACTTGCAACGTAACTATTTTTGTGAAATTATTTACCGACAAATAAATTCTCTCTATCATATTTTTGGCACTGTTGCCAGGGAATGGTTGTAATGTGTGCTTTGATATTAGTTATGTAAATATGTGAATAGTGTAGATAGTTATTTACTTTCATTAGTTTGTTTTTAGTTTAGACTTTCTTTTAATGCATGAGCTATGACTTCTAAGTTGAATGACTCAGTCCCAACCGAATTCTAGCTTAGCCGAGTTTGATTCCGAGATTGAAAGAACTTTGTTACGCACTCGACAAGCTAGGCGGCGGTTGGATTATACGGCTAGTGCTTTGGCCTCTCTTGAGGGATCTTCCGAAACACTAGATGGAGCCGAGAGTGACTTAGAGTCCACAACTCCCTATTCTTCTGTTGGTACTACCGATACATCTTTGCATCCTACGGGTGAAAACCACATGGCGGAGCCACGTAGGATTACCTTGCATGAACAAGGAGCACCGGATCTTATTCTTCAACCATTGCAAGCTAGGTATCTAAATCTTTATCCAAAATTTGAGTTAAAGAATAGTCTGATTAATTTGCTTCCCAAGTATCATGGACTTCCGGGCCAAGATCCCATTAGACATCTGAGAGATTTTCAAGTTGCTTGTTCTACGGCTCGAAGGCATGGTACCGATGAGATTGCTATTATGGTTTTTGCAGTCCCCTTCTCTCTTGAGGGGAAAGCAAAAGAGTGGTTCTACTCCCAACCGAATGAAGTGGTGACCGAATGGGACTTATTGAGAAGATTGTTTTTAGACAAGTTCTTTCCGCCGGAGAAGACCGACTACATCCGGAAGAAAATTTCTGGTATAATGCAAAGAGACCAAGAGACACTCTATGAGTATTGGACTTGATTAAAATGGTTATTGGAATCTTGTCCACATCATGGGTTAGACACTCACTTGCTCATTAGCTACTTCACTGGAGGTCTTTGTGCGGCGGATAAGAGATTGCTAACCGCTTCAAGCGGTGGTTCCCTTTCTAAGAATAAGACAGCGGCAGAAGTATGGAGTTTGATCAATGATATCACCGAGACTACTCAACATATGAGAGTGAGGAGCAACCCTCTCAAGGGTGTGGTGGAGGCACCTCCTTCCGAATCGGCTTTGACCAAAGTGCTTGGAAACATGACCACTCTCCTCATGGAGATTCACAAAGAACAAAAGGCATTTCATTCAATCCAAGCCATCCAGGCCCCACCTCAAGTCCTCCAACTTGAAGGACCCCCTAGAGTATGTGGTTTATGATCTAGCACCGCACATTACACCGATCAATGCCACCAAATACAAGAGGACTACACTCTCGCAGTAGCCAATGTGAACTACAACAACCAAGGCCAAAACAATTACCCTCATGGTAATAGTTCCAATCAAGGGTGGAGGGACAATGCTCAAGGAAATAACCACTATCAAAGATGGAACCAAAGCAACTCATTGATGAGCGGATAATTTATACACTTTTTGGCACTATTTTTAGGTAGTTTTTAGTATGATTTAGTTAATTTTTATTAGTTTTTAAATAAAAATCATATTTCTGGACTTTACTATGAGCTTGTGTATTTTTCTTTGATTTCAGGTATTTTCTGGCTGAAATTGAGGGACCTGAGCAAAAATCTGATTCAGAGGCTGAAAAAGGACTGCAGATGCTGTTGGATTCTGACCTCCTTGCACTCAAAGTGGATTTTATAGAGTTACAGAAGCCCAATTGGCGCGCTCTTAATTGCGTTGAAAAGTAGACATCCGGGGCTTTCCATCAATATATAATAGTCCATACTTTACCCGAGTTTTGATAACGCAAACCGGCGTTTAAACGCTAACTTTCTACCCTATTCTGGCGTTAAATGCCAGAACTGGCATAAAAGCTGGAGTTAAACGCCCAAATTAGCATAAAAGCTGGAGTTAAATGCCCAAACTGGCACCAAAGCTTGCGTTTAACTCCAAAAAAAGTCTCTACATGTGAAAGCTTCAATGCTCAACCAAAGCACACACCAAGTGGGCCCGGAAGTAGATTTCTGCATTAATTACTCATTTCTGTAAATCCTAAGCTACTAGTTCATTATAAATAGGACCTTTTACTATTGTATTTTCATCCTTGAATCATCTTTTAATCATGTTTTGATGATTGAACCCTCTTTGGGAGGCTGGCCATTCGGCCATGCCTGGACCTTGTTCTTATGTATTTTCAACGGTAGAGTTTCTACACATCATAGATTAAGGTATGGAGCTCTGCTGTTCTTCATGAATTAATGCAAAGTACTACTATTTTCTATTTAATTCAAGCTTATTTTTATTCCAAGATATTCACTCGCACTTCAACATGATGAATGTGATGATCCGTAACACTCATCATCATTATCACCTATGAAAGCGTGCCTGACAACCACCTCCGTTCTATCTGCAATAGCTTGAGTGCATATCTCTTGGGTTTCTAATCTAAGATTAGAACCTTCATGGTATAGGCTAGAATTATTGGCGGCCATTCCTGAGATCCAGAAAGTCTAAACCTTGTCTGTGGTATTCCGAGTAGGATCTGGGATGGGATGACTGTGACGAGCTTCAAACTTGCGAGTGTTGGGCATAGTGACAGACGCAAAAGGATCAATGGATCCTATTCCAACATGAGTGAGA
>NW_015496016.1:9515-12380 GCF_000816755.2 Arachis ipaensis
GTATATACAAACGTATCAATGCATATGGTTTTATATATAGTGCATGAATATGTACCCAATTCCCAATATTTTTAACAAAAAAAATTATACTTTTACCTCAACCAATGTTCCCAAGTTCCCCATTCCCAAATGATACACACCCTCACTAGCCTAAGCTAATCAAAGATTCAAATTAAGGGATATTTATTATTTTTCACTTAACGATAGTGATGTGCTAAAATTAAGAACAAAATGGATTAAATAGGCTCAAAATTGGCTAACAATGGTTGATGAAAGGTAGGCTATTTGGATAAGTGAGCTAAATGAAATGATGGCCTCAATCATATAAATGCATGTATATATGGAATAATGGACACAAAGAATCAAACAAATCAAAGATTACAATCATAGGAAGAGAATAATGCACACAAGAATGAAAATAAGTGGTCATATGATGTAACCACCCAATTAGGCTCAAAACTCACATACTTGTGTTCTTTGCTCAAAAACCATGTTCCAAAATAAATTCTTCAAGCAAGTTTATCACAAAAAAAAATTTCAAATAGGTAAGGTGTCCTAAAACAATTTTTCTTGGAAAAGAAATCATCACCCTAATCAAGTAGTCCTAACATAAAAAGAAGTGGTAAAATATGTACAAATTCTAACTAATATGCAATCTATCATGTAATGCAACAACTAATCTAACAAAGAAAATCAAGAATTGGTGTTGAAAGAAGGAAATTGTTACCCATGGAGATCGGTTGGACGACCTCCCCACACTTAGAAATTAGCACTGTCCTCGGTGCATGCAAAGAAGAGCAAGGTGGATGGGTTGCTACAATTGATGAGCTCCTTCAAAAGGTTGTGCGGATGAACTTGTTTGTTGCCCCATTAGAAGCTTTTCCTTTTCCTCTTTCGGTGGCCAACCTAAAAGGAAAGAAAAAGAAAGAAAATTAAGCCTACAACAAATATATCAAAGCAAATAGAACATAGGCGAGGGCTAATGCCAAATAAGAGTAAGGTTCTCACTACATGGTAGCTACAACATGTGAGTGAGAAAACAATATAAGCTAAGGCATATTAACTAACACTTGATGCAAGAGTAAAGTCAAAGCATGAAGAGCACTCAAAAGCATCAAGTTCGACTAGAAAGAGTGGGTCACGAAAGACATGCAAGTTCATATCAATGCACAAAGAATATAAGAGTCATACAAGATTAAGCATTGATTTAAAAGTTTCATCACCCAACAATATCAAACAAGTCAAGAAGCACCAAGATTAACCAAGAAATTCTCAACAATTGAGTAAGAAAATTCAACACCATTATTTAAAATGCAAAGAATAAAAGTATGCAAATGCAATGGACAAAAGAAAATGGAAGATAAGAAAAAAAAACTCTTTTTCTTTACCGGCGCGGGCGCGTGCCTGATGAAGGTGGCGATCGGCACGGACGCGTGAAGTGCGCCTGCGCGTCAGTCGCGGGCACGAAATGGGCACAAAATTGGCATAACTTTCTGGTTTTTGTACCAGAGGGATAGGTGGCGCTATCGGCGCGCACGCGCGCAGCGTGCGTACGCGTGCATTGCGCAATTAGAGTCAACGACACGTACGCGTGGGTTGGTTTGTGCCTTAGGCCCAACGTCCGCACAGTGTAGGCCTAACTCTCGGGTTTTTGGCTGGGGGTAGAATTTTTGCATCCACGTGTACGCGTACATGGCGCGTCTGCGTGGATAGTTGGTGCACGAAATTGTGATCTCAATGGCGCCAACAACTTGGTACGCACAATTGTAATCTCAACTCTTTTTCACAACTTCGCACAACTAACCAGCAAGTGCACTGGGTTGTCCAAGTAATAAACCTTACGTGAGTAAGGGTCGATCTCACGGAGATTGTCGGCATGAAGCAAGCTATGGTCATCCTTGTAAATCTCAGTCAGGCAGATTCAAATGGTTATGAGATTTTGATAATTAAAATATAAATAAAATATAAAATAAGATAGAAATACTTATGTAATTCATAGGTAGGAATTTCATATAAGTGTCTAGAGATGCTTTGTTGCTTCAGAACCTCTGCTTTCCTATTGCCTTCTTCCAACCATGCGTTACCTCCTTCCATGGCAAGCTGTATGATCCTCTCGGATGAAAACAAATCCATCTGCGCTGTCACCGCAGGGTTAATCATCTGTCGGTTCCCGCTAGCGTCGGAATAAGACCATTGTCTTTTTGCACACTGTCACTTGTGCCCCACATTCGCAGGTTTGAAGCTCGTCACAGTCATTCCTTCCCAGATCCTACTCGGAATACCACAGACAAGGTTTAGACTTTCCGGATCCTGGATCCTACTCGAAATACCACAGACAAGGTTTAGACTTTCTGGATTCCAGGAATGCTGCCAATGATTCTAGCCTATACCATGAAGGTTCTAATCTTAGATTAGAAACCCAAGAGAATATACTCCAGCTGGCGTCCAATGACTACGTTGAACATCATGTAGATCGCTTTGTGGTTGTCAGGCACGCGACCTTGGCTAAGCGAATAACGAAGATTGGGTGATTGTCACGGGTCACCCCTTTATTCTGACTTAACTGAATTTAGTACGAGAGTATATCTTGGAGAAGAAGTAGGCGTGAATTGAATAGAAAACAGTAGTAATTGCATTAATTCATGAAGAACAGCACAACTCCACACCTTAATCTATGGGGTGTAGAAACTCCACCGTAGCAAATACATAAGTGAAAGGTCTAGGCATGGCCGTGAGGCCAGCCTCCAAACGTGTACAATATGATCAAAAGACTTGTCAAAGACTTAAAATAAATCTCTAAAAGTAGTTTTTATACTAAACTAGTAGCCTAGGGTTACAGAAAATGAGTAACTAAGTGCAGATAGT
>NW_015496017.1:0-5701 GCF_000816755.2 Arachis ipaensis
GAGTTATAAGTAAGCAAATTGGGTAGAAATTCATGTATGCCTAGATTCATTCAATCATGATTAATTTGATGCAATTTCATGGCAATTTTGCTATAATTATTTGTGTGCTAAGAATGATGAAAATTCTCATGACTTTAGCAAGGCTTTGATGCATATATTGGTTGATGACAGGTGAAAGAAAGCATGGAGGAAGGTTGAAGAAGGAGCCTGGAAAAGATGAAGAGGAAGCAACGTTGGTGGCCAAGTTAGACCACCAACATTGGCTCAAACGTTGGAAGAGAGCCAGAGTAATTCTCTGCATGGTGTGATGGTGTTCACGTTTGAGGGATCGTTACCCCCAACGTTACCCCCAACGTGGTGATAAAAACTTCAATTCTGGAGGTAAATGGTTTTTGAGTGACGCGTACGCGACTATGATGTATACGCGTGAAAAATAAAAATTTTAGTATCCACGCGCAACCGTAAGTCACGCGCACGCGTGGAATGGCAAAATTGACCATCCACGCATACGCGTGGGTCACGCGTACGCGTCACAAAGCGAACGTTGGAGGTCCAACGTTGCCTCAAACGCTGCGTCCAACGTCCGCGATGCCAAGCCCAGAATTTGGATTTGAGAATTTTGAATCGACGCGTACGCGTCAGTAACGCGTGCGCGTGGATAAGAAAAAGGGCCACTCAGGCGTAAGCATGGTGTACGCGCACGCGTGAAGAAGCAAAATCTCAGCCTTCACGCGTGAGCGTGGTGCACGTGTACGCGTGAAGAAACAAAATCACAGATTTCACGCTTAAGCGTGAAGCACGCGTACGCGTGGGTTAGTAGAACGTTGGCCCTCCAATGTTGAGTCAAACGCCAATGACAGCAAACTTTCTAGTTTTTCTGGTTTTGTTCTAAATGGTGTTTGAGTCAACGTTGGCCATCAAACGTTGACTCCAACGTAAAGCATCAGAACTCACAATTCAAACAGATCTCTTTTCAACAGCAACATAAACCAATTGGAGCCATTTTCAACCGAATTCCATCAAGGCCAAAAGCCCAATTCAGAGATTGAAGATCAATGGAATAATGTGTATAAATAGCTTAGAATTTGAGTTAGAGAGGACCTTTTTCCCATTTTTGGAATTTTACACTTACTGCATTTTTCATTTTGAATTCAGAATGTATTTTTCAATTCCAATTTCCATTTTGAGAGCTATGAACAACTAAACCCCTTTTCATTGGGTTAGGGAGCTCTATTGTAATTCAATGGATCAATAGTAGTTTTCATCTCATTCTTCTTTCTTTTCTCTTGATTTTTGTTAGAAAGCTTTCGGTCTTAATTCAATTAGATAGTTGTCTTGAGAGAGAAGCTATCCATAATTGGAATTCTTCGGAGCCTTGAGAGAGGAATGAAGAATTCATGCTAGAATTGCTTTCTCACATTGGATTAGATTAGGGTTTGGATGGATATAGTGACATGTAATCCTACCAATACATTGATCTATGAATTTGTGTGGTATAGTGATGAGAGAAACTTTTGCGTGGTCTAGAAATTCGCAGATAAATCCTCGTTGCAAGTATAGTTTCTAAACCTTCAAAAGTCCTTTCATACAAACGTTTTTGGTTGTCACACATAACAAACCCCTAAATAAATTGATAACCGAAGTATTCAAATCTCAGGTCGTCTTTTCAAGGAACTGCAGGGAAGTATGTTCTTATTATTGGTTATGGAGATTGTAAATTGGGGTTTTGAGAATGAGGAGTGAATAGTTTAATCAACAATTAAAGTAAATGAAGAACAAGTAATTTAAATTGCAAGTAAAATAAATAAATGACTGAAAATAAACTTTTGGCAAGGTATGAGAAATTAGAGGTCCTATCCTAGCTATCCTTATCAATGATGATGAGGATTGAATCTTAATTCCACTTTGTTAGCCTTTACTAAGATAAAGGAAGGTCAAGGGATTAATTGGATTGATCTTCGGATCCTGTTTTATTTTCTAAGAAAAGATTGGGATTCTTGAAGCTCAATTCAATTAACAAAGATAATAATTATCAAGCATGTTTGAGTTTGATAACTCCTGAGTTACTGATTTTTTAACCAAAAGCAAAAGGAGAAAAGTAAATCTACTGGAATAAAAATGCCTTCAGATGGGAATAACAATAATGTAAATAAAAGAAAGCAATATTAAACTGAAATACCTCAAATAACATTAATTCAAAGATGTAATCTATAACATGGAAGAATTCATAAGCCAAATAGGCAACATAACTAATATAAGCATTAAAATATCTGAAAGTAAGAGATAAATATAAAGTAAAAGAACATTGAAACCTGGGATTGAGAGTCACTCCTAAAACTAAGAGAAATCCTAAATCCTAATCCTAAGAGAGAGGAGAGAATCTCCCTCTCAAAACTAAATCTAAATCATGAAAACAAAAACTAAAGTCGTCTCCCTATGAATGGATGAATTCCCTCACTTCACAACCTCTGGTTTATGCCTTCTGGACTTGGATTTGGGCCAAAAAGGGCTTCAGAAATTGCTGGGAGCATTTTCTGCAATTTCTGGTGCGTGGCCTCTGTCACGCGTCCGCGTGGGTCACGCGGTCGCATCATTCGGAGCTTTTCTTGTCACGCGGTCGCGTCAATCATGCGGCCGCGTCATATGTGTTTTGCTTAAGGCGCGCGGTCGCGTCAGTCATGCAGCCGCGTCGCTGTTGATTCGCGCTTGGCATGCGTCCGCGTCGCTTATGCGATCGCGTGGATGCCAGTTTCATTAGAAACTCCGTTTTGTGCTTTCCTTCCATTTTTGTATGTTTCCTTTCCATCCTTTAAGTCATTCCTGCCTTAGAAGATCNTAATATGAATAAGTGGGTGAAGGATTGAATAAATCACTCAAACTAAGCACAAAATATATCATAAAATATGGGTTTATCATATAGTCAGTGACCGAACTTCAACTCTTCCCATGAGTAATTAAATCAAGACATTGGGCAATTGTTCATGCTTAGAGATATTGGTGAGCCAAGACATTGGAATCCAATCATCTAAGATTGCCAAGCAATATCAATGAATGCATTGATTGAGGAAGAGGTGAAAATGATTTCATCCGGAGAATTAAATATCTCCCAAAACCCAATGAATCCCCCATCTCTGAGCTACCCATTCTATTTACTTTCTGCATCTTTAACTTCATGCTTAATCCCCATTCCCATTTAATTTCTTGTAATTTAAGATTTTGTCATTTAATTTCTTGTAATTTAATTCCTGTTATTTACTTTCTTGCAATTTAAGTTTTCCGCCAAATTTACTTTCTGCAATCCTCAACCAAATCCGAATTCGCTCAACTAGAACAATTCACCAATTATAATTGATCGATCTACCAATCCCTGTGGGATTCGACCTCACTCTACAGTGAGTTTTTACTTGACGACAATCCGGTGCACTTGCCGGAAGGAATTTGTTGAGAGGTAAATTCCCGCGTATCCAACATCCAACACAACGTTCAAGTGGGTAAAATTCTTATCCCTAAGCTTTACTTTCTCACTTGAATATTGTAAGAACCTACGTTTTCACATAAAACCATTTTAATAAAGTAATTTTAGTGTCCGAAATAGATTCAAAATTTAGAAGTTTTAATTTGAAAATATAAATGTGAAATTTGATTTCAGTGAATTTTTCTGAGTTGGAAAATGTATTTTCTTTCCAAAAGTTTCTGTGAAAATGCGTACTGGCACTTAAGCTGGCAGTACCGGCTCTAGTCTATCCAATACTGTGTAGTTTGGAAAATAATATTTTGAAAAGTGATTTATTATTTTGAAAGGATAAAAATAATGTAGAATTGAAAACCGAACACTAATCTTAAAGATTTTGGCCCAAAGTGGGCCAAACAGACCAAAAACGCTAACGGGTTAGACCGGTCCCAAACTGGGCCCAAGATCCAACATATATAAGCTCCTTTAATGAGCTTTTCAGCTCATTTGCTCCCCAAAAAGAGAAAGGGGCGCTGGTAAGAGGGAAGGGAGGAAGAAGAGAGAGTGCACTATTCACCTACATCTTCCGGGAGCCATAACTTTTGATCCGGAGCTCTGATTGACGAGTCGTTTGCGGCCACGCAAAGCTCTTAACGAGCTCGACGTTTCTATCTAAGCAAACCTGGTAAGAAATAATGTCTCACTTCCCAGTTTTGTGCCGTAATTTCTGCACGTTTTTTTGTTTAATTTTTTAGTAGATTTTGTGGTTTTGCTTGTTTAGGTGATCTCTAGTAGCGGGTAATTGTTGGATTTGACCCCTACTCACGTTGGGTAAGGTAAGGTTTCACTTAACCCTTGTGTTTAGTTGCTTTGTGTATCTTAGGTTTTGATGTTGGTATATATATATATATGTTGTTAGATTGAGCTTTGGTTTTTTTTGGAGTTGGTTGAGGCATTGGATCAAGCTTGGTGGCTTCGTTTTGGTGTTTGGTACGTTTGGGAATCTGCCAGAGTATGGTTTCAGTTTTCTTTATGTAATATGTAATGTTTCTGGATACTTAGGCTAGTTCCCTATGTTTATATTACTATATCTATACATTTGTTCTATTCTCTTGCACCTATATCTTGTATCTTGTGCGTTAGATTTGTGTGACCGTTTCACGCTTCTGAAATTCTGTTTTGAGCTTACTCCGTCATCAGGCTTCTAGATTATATTATTTTCTTCTATATATAAATATGTATAAGCCTTAGAATTGTCGTAACCTTGGATTAACCTTTGCCTTACGTCTAAAGGTAAGGCTTAGGGTAATTGGGGTGTTACATTTAGTGGTATCAAAGCGGTTCATCCTCGTGAGCCTAAGGGATGGACCGATTGTGTTTCATTGCATACTGTGTGTGTCTTTTCTTTGATGCTATTAGGTTATCTACTTGATATTTCATAGCATGCTTGTTTGTGAGTGCCTGTATGGGGTAAATGAAGCACTAGGCTTTTGATATTGAGACTGATCACCTTGATATCGATTGTTTGGTGTAGACAAGAACCCTAATGGCCACTCACGGATGAGGTCGTACGCGTTCACAAGGAGAGAGTAGGAATGAGCGACCAGCCGATAACCATGCCGAGTTCATGGCGGCAATAGCGAATCCTGCAAACATCATGGGGGCTACCGCTATTGCGACTCTGCAAGCTGTGCAGAGGTTAGGCCAACCGGCTGGAAACGGAAATTGAAATGGTGAAGGAAATGCGAATGAGAATGCAGGAGGAAACGGAGATAACACGGGAGGTGCTCCGATGACCTTGGCGACCTTTCTCAAGGTTCATCCTCCGAGTTTTCGAGGTTCAACTAATCCTACTGAAGCGGATAACTGGTTCTAAGCTATGGAACACGCACTCCAAGCGCAGCATGTCCCGCATAACCAATACATAGAGTTTGCTGCTTACCAACTTCGGGAAGAAGCCCAGCATTGGTGGCAGGCAGAATGCCGCTTACTACAGCTCCAGATTGCAGATGTTCCTTAGGATGTATTTCAAACGGCCTTCTACAAGAAGTACTTCCCTGAGTCTGCAAGGGAAGTGATGAGCGGATAATTTATACGCTTTTTGACATTGTTTTTAGTATGTTTTTAGTAGGATCTAGTTACTTTTAGGGATGTTTTTAATAGATTTTGTGTTAAATTCACATTTCTAGACTTTACTATGAGTTTGTGTGTTTTTCTGTAATTTCAGGTATTTTCTGGCTGAAATTGAGG